>NC_134356.1:662466601-662724101 GCF_048569485.1 Anomaloglossus baeobatrachus | reverse complement strand
GGAAAATCCCTGCATGCAAATAAACTGAAAACAACCACAGCAAATGACAAACTCAGATAAGAGTAAAAGAACCAAACAACAAATAAAGAGCAAAGCACTTATCTGGGGTAGATGTGGTGTGGAGCAGAATGAAGCAGGCTGGTGAACAAAGAACAACTGACATCCGGCATAGCCTGCTATCAGACCAGGATTTAAGTAAGCAGAGAGTTAGCAATGGAAACGCCCATTGCTCAACACACCTGGTCTATGTCCAAACCATTCCTGGCCACAAGAGGGAGCCTCCCAGCAGCCAAAGCATAACTGACATTCACAACAGCCCCCCCCTCTACCACATATAGCCTTTATAACCTAGCCCCCTCTACCACATATAGCCTATATAACCTAGCCCCCTCTACCACATATAGCCTATATAACCTAGCCCCCTCTACCACATATAGCTTATATAACCTAGACCCCCCACCACATATAGCCTATATAACCTAGATCCCCTCTACCACATATAGCCTATATAACCTAGCCCCCCTCTACCACATATAGCCTATATAACCTAGCCCCCTCTACCACATATAGCCTATATAACCTAGCCCCTCTACCACATATAGCCTATATAACCTAGATCCCTCTCTACCACATATAGCCTATATAACCTAGATCCCCCTCTACCACGTATAGCTTATATAACCTAGACCCCCTCTACCACATATAGCCTATATAACCTAGCCCCCTCTACCACATATAGCCTATATAACCTAGCCCCCTCTACCACATATAGCCTATATAACCTATGCCACCTCTACCACATATAGCCTATATAACCTATGCCCCCTCTACCACATATAGCCTATATAACATAGCCCCTTCTACCACATATAGCCTATTTAACCTAGACCCCCTCTACCACATATAGCCTATATAACCTAGACTCCCCTCTACCACATATAGCTTATATAACCTAGACCCCCCCTCTACCACATATAGCCTATATAACCCATGCCCCCCCTACCATATATAGCCTATATAACCTAGACTCCCCTCTACCACATATAGCCTATATAACCTAGACCCCCTCTACCACATATAGGCTATATAACCTATGCCCCCTCTACCACATATAGCCTATATAACCTATGCCCCCTCTACCACATATAGCCTATATAACATAGCCCCCTCTACCACATATAGCCTATATAACCTAGACTCCCCTCTACCACATATAGCCTATATAACCTAGACCCCCTCTACCACATATAGCCTACAGTGCCTTGCGAAAGTATTCGGCCCCATTGAATTTTTCAACCTTTTCCCACATTTCAGGCTTCAAACATAAAAGATAAAAATGTTCATGTTCTGGTGAAGAATCAACAACAAGTGGGCACAATTGTAAAGTTGAACGATATTTATTGCTTATTTTAAATTTTTGTAAAAATAAAAAACTGAAAATTGGCCCCTTTAAGTTAATACTTTGTAGCGTCACTGTGACGCCCCTGGACTATTCAGGTCGTCACAGGGTACTGCACAAACTACTCTGCCCGTGCGGTATTCAACCCCCCATGGTTCTGGGTCTCCATCCTACAGTACTGCCTCCATCAGCATTCCCAAATCCTAGATACACTTTGCACCACACCTGTCAGGCACACCAGTGGTCTGCATAGGCGGGAACAGGGCCGCCCACCTAGGGGTCAGACAGGGAGGTGGGAGGTGTCAAGAGAGTTGAGTCGTAGCCCTCGAGCTTTAAAGAGCTCTGAGGAAGCTGGGAGTTGGAGCTCCCAGGGGAGAAGTAAACTAGGTCGCAGACGGTGGTCTGGACCTAGAGGAGTCGGACCCCCTGTCGCAGGGGATTGAGGCTAGGTGCCTGGGACCCGTCAAGGAGAACGGTCAGCAGCCTGGTCCTATCATCGGTCTGGGACCAAAGGCATGACGGGGTACACAGATCCTAGGTCGAGGAGAAGCTTCAGGCAACCCGGCAATTAACCTGCGGAGAACGGGGTCTTCACGGACCGTTCCCACCAGCTCCAGAATCGGGGCACTAGTGCAACGAGGGGGATAGGGCATTCCTAGCAAGCAGCCCACTGAAATCCCAAGCGTGAGCCATGAGAGCAGGCTCCCTCACTTAGCCATAGTGGGGGGAGGGGCCCGGACAGCTCCAAGCTACCGGGCCACCACGGACAATTCAAAACTTAGTGCCAAGAGGCAGGTTACGGACCACCAGCAGTACTGTGGGGGACGGGACCCGGACGAGCTCCCCCCGAGAAGCAACGGCGTTCAGAGACTTGGTTTACCCTGTTGTCAGCGTCTGCTTCATTGCTGAGTGAGTACCCGACTGACCCCTGCACTGCGCCCCCACATCACCATCCAGAGTCTCGGGGCCTACCGCCTACCCGTGGAGGGCAACGTCACCTAGCTGCCCCACTCCATCACCCCGGGTACTCCCAACAGCAGCGGCGGTACTCCCAATTACCGCACACCATGGGTGGCGTCATGAACTATACCAAATCCCCTGTAAATACCCCATTTTCATTTCAGTGTGGCCCCTAGCCCCCGGGTCCAGAGACCCTCAAGCCACGAGTAACCCCCACCCCCAGATCCGAGCGGTTCGATCCGCTGCTGGGGCGGCACACCTCCTTTTGCTGCAATTACAGCTGCAAGTCGCTTGGGATATGTCTCTATCAGTTTTGCACATCGAGAGACTGAAATTCTCGCCCATTCTTCCTTTGCAAACAGCCGGAGCTGAGTGAGGTTGGATGGAGGCGTTTGTGAAAAGCAGTTTTCAGCTCTTTCCACAGATTCTCGATTGGATTCAGGTCTGGACTGGGACTTAGCCATTCTAACACCTGGATATGTTTATTTGTGAACCATTCCATTGTAGATTTTGCTTTATGTTTGGGATCATTGTCTTGTTGGAAGACAAATCTCCGTCCCAGTCTCAGGTCTTTTCGAGACTCCAACAGGTTTTCTTCAAGAATGGTTCTGTATGTGGCTCCATCCATCATCCCAACAATTTTAACCATCTTCCCTGTCCCTGCTGGAGCAAAGCAGGCCCAAACCATGATGCTGCCACCACCATGTTTGACAGTGGGGATGGTGTGTTCAGTGTGATGAGCTGTGTTGCTTTTACACCAAACATACCATTTGGCATTGTGCTCAAAAGTTCGATATTGGTTTCATCTGACCAGAGCACCTTCTTCCACATGTTTGGTGTCTCCCAGATGGCTTGTGGCAAACTTTAAACAACACTTTTTATGGATATCTTTGAGAAATAGCTTTCTCCTTGCCACTCTTCCATAAAGGCCAGATTTGTGCAGTGTACGACTGATTGTTGTTCTATGGACAGACTCTCCCACCTCAGCTGTAGATCTCTGCAGTTCATCCACAGTGATCATGGGCCTCGTGGCTGCATCTCTGATCAGTCTTCTTGTTTGAGATGAAAGTTTGGATGGACGGCTGGGTCTTGGTAGATTTGCAGTGGTATGATACTCCTTCCATTTCAATATGATCGCTTGCACAGTGCTTCGTCTTTAAAGTTTTGGAAATCTTTTTGCAACCCAATCTGGCTTTAAACTTCTCCACAACAGTATCACGGACCTGCCTGTTGTGTTCCTTGGTCTTCATGATGCTCTCTGCACTTTAAACAGAACCCTGAGACTATCACAGAGCAGGGGCATTTATACGGAGACTTGATCACACACAGGGGCTTATATTTATCATCATTAGTCATTTAGGACAACATTGGATCATTCAGAGATCCTCAATGAACTCCTGGAGTGAGTTTGCTGCACTGAAATTAAAGGGGATGAATAATACTGCACGCCGCACTCTTCAGTTTTTTATAGAAATTTAAAATAAGCAATAAATTTCGTTCACCTTCACAATTCTGTCCCACTTGTTCTTGATTCTTCACCATAAATTTTTTTTTTTTATCTTTATATTTGAAGCCTGAAATGTGGGAAAAGGTTGACAAATTCAAGGGGGCCGAATACTTTTGCAAGGCACTGTATATAACCTAGACCCCCCTCTACCACATATAGCTGATATAACCTAGACCCCCCTCTACCACATATAGCTTATATAACTGAGACCCTCCTCTACCACATATAGCTTATATAACCTAGCCCCCTCAACAACATGTAGCCTATATAAACTAGACCCCCCCACCACCACATATAGCCTATAAAACCTAGACCCCCTAACCTAGAGGGGGCTAATATAACCTAGACCCCCCCCTCTACCACATATAGCCTATATAACCTAGACCCCCCTCTACCACATATAGCTTATATAACCTAGACCCCTGTCCAACATATAGCCTATATAACCTATACCCCCCTCTACCACATATAGCATATATAGCCTAGCCCCCTCTCCAACATATAGCTTACAGTTAGGTCCAGAAATATTTGGACAGTGACACAAGTTTTGTTATTTTAGCTGTTTACAAAAACATGTTCAGAAATACAATTATATATATAATATGGGCTGAAAGTGCACACTCCCAGCTGCAATATGAGAGTTTTCACATTCAAATCGGAGAAAGGGTTTAGGAATCATAGCTCTGTAATGCATAGCCTCCTCTTTTTCAAGGGACCAAAAGTAATTGGACAAGGGACTCTAAAGGCTGCAATTAACTCTGAAGGCGTCTCCCTCGTTAACCTGTAATCAATGAAGTAGTTAAAAGGTCTGGGGTTGATTACAGGTGTGTGGTTTTGCATTTGGAAGCTGTTGCTGTGACCAGACAACATGCGGTCTAAGGAACTCTCAATTGAGGTGAAGCAGAACATCCTGAGGCTGAAAAAAAGAAGAAATCCATCAGAGAGATAGCAGACATGCTTGGAGTAGCAAAATCAACAGTCGGGTACATTCTGAGAAAAAAGGAATTGACTGGTGAGCTTGGGAACTCAAAAAGGCCTGGGCGTCCACGGATGACAACAGTGGTTGATGATCACCGCATACTTTCTTTGGTGAAGAAGAACCCGTTCACAACATCAACTGAAGTCCAGAACACTCTCAGTGAAGTAGGTGTATCTGTCTCTAAGTCAACAGTAAAGAGAAGACTCCATGAAAGTAAATACAAAGGGTTCACATCTAGATACAAACCATTCATCAATTCCAAAAATAGACAGGCCAGAGTTAAATTTGCTGAAAAACACCTCATGAAGCCAGCTCAGTTCTGGAAAAGTATTCTATGGACAGATGAGACAAAGATCAACCTGTACCAGAATGATGGGAAGAAAAAAGTTTGGAGAAGAAAGGGAATGGCACATGATCCAAGGCACACCACATCCTCTGTAAAACATGGTGGAGGCAACGTGATGGCATGGGCATGCATGGCTTTCAATGGCACTGGGTCACTTGTGTTTATTGATGACATAACAGCAGACAAGAGTAGCCGGATGAATTCTGAAGTGTACTGGGATATACTTTCAGCCCAGATTCAGCCAAATGCCGCAAAGTTGATCGGACGGCGCTTCATAGTACAGATGGACAATGACCCCAAGCATACAGCCAAAGCTACCCAGGAGTTCATGAGTGCAAAAAAGTGGAACATTCTGCAATTGCCAAGTCAATCACCAGATCATAACCCAATTGAGCATGCATTTCACTTGCTCAAATCCAGACTTAAGACGGAAAGATCCACAAACAAGCAAGACCTGAAGGCTGCGGCTGTAAAGGCCTGGAAAAGCATTAAGAAGGAGGAAACCCAGCGTTTGGTGATGTCCATGGGTTCCAGACTTAAGGCAGTGATTGCCTCCAAAGGATTCGCGAACAAAATATTGAAAATAAAAATATTTTGTTTGGGTTTGGTTTATTTGTCCAATTACTTTTGACCTCCTAAAATGTGGAGTGTTTGTAAAGAAATGTGACAATTCCTACAATTTCTATCAGATATTTTTGTTCAAACCTTCAAATTAAACGTTACAATCTGCACTTGAATTCTGTTGTAGAGGTTTCATTTCAAATCCAATGTGGTGGCATGCAGAGCCCAACTCGCGAAAATTGTGTCACTGTCCAAATATTTCTGGACCTAACTGTATATAACCTAGTCCCCCACTTCCCCACATGTAGCCTATATAGCCTTGTACCCCCTGTCCCATATATGGCATAGATAGCCTAGTCCCCTTCCCCATATATAATCTAGTCCCCCCTCCCCCACATATAGCATATACTGTATAGCCTACATCCCTCTCCCCCACATATAGCCTATATAGCCTTGTCCCCTTTTCCACATATAGTGGTGTATGTCTGCCACTCTGTATAGGGAGGCTGGCAAAGTAAACAGGAGGTCTTTGGAAATTTGGAGGATTAAATCAAGGTACACCTCATCAGCATCTTCCATACATGAGGTGATGTACAGTTTCCAGCAACATACACAGCTATATAACACTGTTCCAGTAGATTGAAGGCTTTAATACTGTTCACACAGGGCTTCTGTGACGCCCTGGGCAAGCCAGGGGTCAAAGGTAATGACACCACCACACCCTACACCCGAGCTAAACCTAAAATCCTTGTTGCCTTCCTCCAAGGGCTGATGTCCACACCAGGGGGTGGGCCAGGCGGTTGGCTCCACCCAATGAGGAGTTCACAGTCCTGGAGGCGGGAAAACCAGGCAGAACAGTGAGAGATTAGTTGTGGAGGAGGAAGTGAGAGGAGCTGAGTAGTAGTGCAGTAAAAGTAGTGAAAGTAGAAGTAAGAGGAAAGTGACAGTTTGGAAAGCCTGAAGTTGGTCCGGGTGTGTGCCCCGGACTGAGACAGCAAGGTTAGAAGACGGTGGTGACCGTCTGCAGGAGTGGCCTATCGGAGTTACCGTGAGGACCGTGGACGGGTGGTGGCCCGGCGGTACCGGACCGGTACACAAGGAGAAGCCAGCACCATTGGCAGGGGCCTTTCGGACCCCGGCAAGGCTAGGAGTCGCCGTGAATTTGCCAAATCCGTCAGTGAAGGGGACCTCCTGGGTCTCCAAACAACTAAGTCCCGATTGAAGGCAACCGTCCAACCCTATGCGAGAGACACCGCCACCGCCAAGGCACCAGTTTCTCAGGGCCAGCGCCTGCGGGCAAAGAGGGGCTCCTCCGGCCCATATCCAAGTCGGGGAGCGGGTTACCGGTGGGAATCCATCGATACCAACAGTGAACTTAGGTGCAGGAAAAGTGACAGTCACCGTTAACTACCGGGGAAAAGCAACAGCAGCCGTCCGTGGGAACCGTCTTTCCAGCCGTGTGTTTTACCGAGAACTGTGTCAACGTCTCAGGCTGAGTGAGTACCACCGTGCCGTACGGCACAGCGCTGCCCCCGCGACCCTGCACCTCACCAGGCCCCGCACCCGGCCTGCCATCCATCCCTACCCCATCACCGGGCCCCGGGACAACCAACCCCCTACCCACGGAGGGGAGGAATAACAACAAAGTTGCTCCCTGTCACCGCTCCCGGGATCCCCGTACAGAGCAGCGGTGGTGTCTACACAATCACCACAACCGTGGGTGGCGTCACGGACAACAATAAATCCCCAAAACCAATCCCCTTTTCACTCACGGGCGAGGAGCACTGCTCGAGTCCCCGGGATCCGGCATATCGCTCGAGCCACCGAGCAGCAGAGGCCGCAGCGGCAGCCGGACCCGAGCAGTGGGAGAGCGCGGCGTCCCCTCCTCCGCCCGCGACAACTTGGCGTCACGAACAGGATCTTACCACTCTGCCGTTGGGTAGAGGTGCGCCTTGTTACCGCCGGAGGTGTCCGGCCAGAAGATTTCAGAAGCCGCCATCTTTGGCGCGAAAAGTTCCCGCTCGAGCGTCTTCTCGAGTAGTGGAGGCGCAAAGGCCAAAACCCCGCCCCGATAGAGGAGGGGCCGGAAAGAGGCTAAGGGGGACGAAATGGCGACTGGTCGCATGTAGCCGCAGCTATAAGGGTGGGGACGCCAGGACTCTGCAGCCATCTTGTTCCTGGGAGAAGCCGCCAGCAACATGTGGATGCCGTCCCGAAGCACCATAGCCCCCGCGCCTGGAACCGCAGCGTGGGTGGAGTTCCGGACCGCGCAGCTCTACCAGAGGCTGCAGGTCAAAATGCAGCTCCTCATGGAGGAGTGGGAGACCGACATGGCGGATGTCATAGCGACCGTGCGGAGACGCGAGGAGGAAGCTGCGGAAGGGAAGGTGAGTGACCCACGCCCCGATGCCCTTGAAGGGCCGGTCATCGCGGCTGCGGGACCTGGTCTAAACCCTCTCGCCCTGCTACCTCCCTCGCCACCCGTCCCGGAAGCCGTGACCCCGCCACTAGGCCCGCTACCACCGCAACCGGTAGCGATACCCAGCATGTCCGCCCAGGCGGACCGATCTGCAGCCGGAGCCCGAAGCCGACCGGAGGTGCTGCCGTGGAAAGCCCCGAAATCCGAACCGGAGGCGTCCCCTGAGAAAGTCCCCGAGCCGGAGCCGATAGCCCGCTCCGTGCCGAAGGCCCAATAGAGGAAAGCCCCTGTGCCCATCCCCCACACCTCGGCTGAGGTTGCGCCGGGTTGCCGCTGCAAGGCGGCGCCCAAGGCCAAGTCACCGCGGGGCCTGCCGCCCAGATCACCAGCGGTGGGCAGTGTCCAACAGGTCCCACAGGGCCCGACCCGTGCGCCGGAGCTCGCAGCAGCGCCGTACTGGGACAGGGAGCCGGTACCGTTGGGCCTGGAAATCGAGGAGAGAGAAAGAAGGAAGGCGGAGATGGTGGCCCGTACGATTCAGGAGAAGGAGAGCCTGAGACAAGCGACTTTCCGTGTCCGGGGCCCGCTGTATGAGGGGCAGGTGAGGCGGTTTGATGTCCGCCGGGGCTATGGATTCATTTATGAACCGGGCCTGGAGGCCGACGTGTTTATAGCCCGGCGGGATGTGAATGCTCACCTGCCAGAAGAGCACCCAGGCCGCAACTTGATGCCAGGGGACCTTGTACAATACACCCGGCACTGCTGGGAGAGGGGGTGGTTTGCGCTGGATGCGAAGCTGAGGGGCAGCCAGGAGGCCCGTGTGAGCGCCGCGCCCCCTCCCTCAGGTGATGTCGAGGACTCAGAGTAAGGGTAGCGGAGCACCGTTGCATCGTCCCCGTTGGGACCACCTGTCTGTGTGTTTAAAAGTTTGAAAGTTTATGAGAAAATGAAAATGATTACCGAAGGTTGACCTGATTGTCTGCAACCGTGATTTGGAACCGGCCGTTGCCGGCATTGTTGTCCCCGTGGGGACCATCCACAGTTTATGCATAGAAACTTCTATGAACGGGCCCGAGAACTTGCAGGGCAACCACAAACGTTAAGTGGCATGTAAATAAATATGTTTGTTGCAGCTAACCGTTACCGTCTCCGGAGAGGCAGGTTGGAGGGAGGGCCCGCAGTGGAGCAGGCTGTGGCCCAGCCACCACAGGAACCGGTGGCTACCCTCTGGAGGGGAAGGACAGATCCCGCTCGGGTGACTTGGTTCAGGACTGGGGTCAAGCGGTGCTGCCTGTTTCTTAGGGGCAGCATCAGGGCCAGGTTACTTGGGTGGGAGAGAGCGGCAGCAGCAACCGTTTGAAATGTTACCGTAACGTTTAAGCAAAGTGCCTCCCGTTGTGGGATGATGATATTTTATTTGTATTATGCTTTATCTTTTTCAGAAAAATAAAACCGGTGTTGGACGGGCAGCCCACGGACGGTCTGCATTTTGCTAAGGGGGAATGTGACGCCCTGGGCAAGCCAGGGGTCACAGGTAATGACACCACCACACCCTACACCCCGGATAGGTACACCTGAGTTAAACCTAAAATCCTTGTTGCCTTCCTCCAGGGGCTAATGTCCACACCAGGGGGTGGGCCAGGCGGTTGGCTCCGCCCACCAAGGAGTTCACAGTCCTGGAGGCGGGAAAACCAGGCAGAACAGTGAGAGATTAGTTGTGGAGGAGGAAGTGAGAGGAGCTGAGTAGTAGTGCAGTAAAAGTAGTGAAAGTAGAAGAAAGAGGAAAGTGACAGTTTGAAAGCCTGAAGTTGGTCCGGGTGTGTGCCCCGGACTGAGACAGCAAGGTTAGCAGACGGTGGTGACCGTCTGCAGGAGTGGCCTATCGGAGTTACCGTGAGGACCGTGGACGGGTGGTGGCCCGGCGGTACCGGACCGGTACACAAGGAGAAGCCAGCACCATTGGCAGGGGCCTTTCGGACCCCGGCAAGGCTAGGAGTCGCTGTGAATTTGCCAAATCCGTCAGTGAAGGGGACCTCCTGGGTCTCCAAACAACTAAGTCCCGATTGAAGGCAACCGTCCAACCCTATGCGAGAGACACCGCCAAGGCACCAGTTTCTCAGGGCCAGCGCCTGCGGGCAAAGAGGGGCTCCTCCGGCCCATATCCAAGTCGGGGAGCGGGTTACTGGTGGGAATCCATCGATACCAACAGTGAACTTAGGTGCAGGAAAAGTGACAGTCACCGTTAACTACCGGGGAAAAGCAACAGCAGCCGTCTGTGGGAACCGTCTTTCCAGCCGTGTGTTTTACCGAGAACTGTGTCAACGTCTCAGGCTGAGTGAGTACCACCGTGCCGTACGGCACAGTGCTGCCCCCGCGACCCTGCACCTCACCAGGCCCCGCACCCAGCCTGCCATCCATCCCTACCCCATCACCGGGCCCCGGGACAACCAACCCCCTACCCACGGAGGGGAGGAATAACAACAAAGCTGCTCCCTGTCACCGCTCCCGGGATCCCCGTACAGAGCAGCGGTGGTGTCCACACAATCACCACAACCGTGGGTGGCGTCACGGACAACAATAAATCCCCAAAACCAATCCCCTTTTCACTCACGGGCGAGGAGCACCGCTCGAGTCCCCGGAATCCGGCATATCGCTCGAGCCACCGAGCAGCAGAGGCCGCAGCGGCAGCCGGACCCGAGCAGTGGGAGAGCGCAGCGTCCCCTCCTCCGCCCGCGACACTTCCAGAATAACATACATTACAGACTGATCACAGATTAACCTCTCTCTTTACACAGATTCTTTCTACTGACAAAATGGATGTAAACAGAGCAGAACACTGTACCTTATGCAGTGATGTGAGGGGGAGGGGAGAGTTCTGTGCTGATCACTTCTCTATTCTTTTGCTGCACAAGTTTGCTTTTGAACTATCCTGAGCTGTTCTCCACTCCTGGCAGTCTCTATCCAGAATTGGCATATTTCTGTAGTGTGACTCTTTTCTCAGGATACATACACTACTCTTTCTGAGCAGCAGATACACACTCCCTGCTTCCCAGCATCTTGCTGGATACTTCCTGTCTATTTCTGCAGATTTAACTTCCCAGTTGCTGGATGATAATTTGTGTAACTCTACTTGTCACAATAGCCAAGTCCCTCCTGTCCCACATATAGCTTATATAGGTTAGTTCAACTCCCTTATATATAGCTTATATATCCTATATCCCTCTCTTCTACACATAGCCTATACAGTGAAACCTTGGATTAAGAGTAACTTGGTTTGAGAGTGTTTTGTAAGACAAGCAAAGCTTTCTAAAAAATTGTAACTTGGTTTAAGAGCAATGATTTGCAATAAGAGCAAATACTCACCGCGCACACGTCTGGTTCTGTCCTTTCACCGCACTCTGACCCGCTCTGGAGGTAACTTTCTGTACATATGTACTGTATACAGTATACCATTGTACAGTGCAGTATATACTATATAGCAGGTCTATCAATTTGCATTTGTGGATACAGTGTTGTACTTTCTTTCTAGCCAGTGCAGCCCATTGCTTGTACGGTAATCTAATTTCCTGGGTAGTATTCCTGCCCCACATTTGGCTTGGTTCTGCCCTTATTTTGGAGAGAATAGATTTGGGGGGTGTTTTTTGTGTCCTGTACTAGAATAAAGGTTGTCATATTTATGCATCATTTTTTTCTCTATACTACCTCCCATACACCAGCAATTCAATTGTAAGCTAACGTGCAGTTTAATTTGTTTTATATGCTTTTACTGCACTGTACAGTATTTTGTATTAGTGTAGTGTAATAGTTTTATATGAATACAGGACATGATATTACATCACTGTAATAAGATTGTATAAATACAGTAAATATTTTTGGGTTGTGGAACGAATTGTCTGCATTTCAATTATTTCCTATGAGAAAATTCGCTTTGATATAAGAGTAACTTGGTTTAAGAGCACACTCCCGGAACCAATTATGCTCACAATCCGGTTGCACTGCATAGCATAGCTTCCCTTCCCAACATATAGCCTATATAACCTAGTCCCCCTTCCTTACATATAGTCAAATCCCGCCCTTCCTACATAGAGTATATAGCCTATATAACCTAGTTCCCCCTGCCCCACGTGTAGCATATTATATATATATATATATATATAACCAATTCCTCCTCTCTTCCCCTATATAGCCTAATCTCTCTTTCCCACATATAGCCTATTGTCCCCTCACCCACATATAGCCTATATAACCTAGTCCCCTATTCCCCCACATGTAGCAAATATATAACCAATTCCCCCCCTCCCACATACAGTCAAGATAGCCTGTTCCTACCACTTTCCCACATATAGCCTAGTTTTCTCCCCCATATATAGCTTATATAGCCTTAGTCTCCTCTCCCCCACATATAGCTTAGTCCCCTCTCCTCCACATACAGCTTAGTCCCCTCTCCCCCACATACAGCTTAGTCCCCTCATCCCCACATACAGCTTAGTCCCCTCAGTCCCACATACAGCTTAGTCCCCTCTTCCCCACATACAGCTTAGTCCCCTCTTCCCCACATACAGCTTAGTCCCCTCATTCCCACATACAGCTTAGTCCCCTCTTCCCCACATACAGCTTAGTCCCCTCTCCCCCACATACAGCTTAGTCCCCTCTTCCCCACATACAGCTTAGTCCCCTCTCCCCCACATACAGCTTAGTCCCCTCATTCCCACATACAGCTTAGTCCCCTCTTCCCCACATACAGCTTAGTCCCCTCTCCCCCACATACAGCTTAGTCCCCTCTTCCCCACATACAGCTTAGTCCCCTCTCCCCCACATACAGCTTAGTCCCCTCTCCCCCACATACAGCTTAGTCCCCTCTTCCCCACATACAGCTTAGTCCCCTCTTCCCCACATACAGCTTAGTCCCCTCTTCCCCACATACAGCTTAGTCCCCTCTCCCCCACATATAGCTTATAACTAAGTCCCCACTTGCTCAAAGTTGATGCATATAGATCCACTTTCTATTACTATTCTATTAACGTGTCACATAAAATAGTATTTAAAAATGAAAACTTCTTCTACCAGTCTTCTGAGGTCCAGTAAGGAGTCTTGTGGATGATAACATTAGCAGGGAAAGAGGGAGTAGAAGAGTCCAGGCTGAAACCACCCAGCAGCAATCCAATCACATTCAGAGCCTCACCAAGCCCTTACTCTGAGGCGCCTGTAGCAGGGAAAGAGGGAGTAGAGGAGTCCAGGCTGCAACCACCCAGCACCAATCCAATCACATTCAGAGCCTCACCAAGCCCTTACTCCGAGGCGCCAGAGAGAGGAGGTGAGAGTGTGCAGTACCCCCAGTCTCATCACACTGGAGGGCGAGGAAAGGGCACAATTAAACCGGTTAGATTGGCCCCTCTGCACAGCTATTCACTCTGCTGATCTGCATCCATAGTTGCACACTCCCTCCTCCTGCTGCGCTGGCGCAAGGTGCTGAACTCAGACTGACACCTGTGCAGAATATGCGTTACTGCCATTGTCACTTCTGCACAGGTGTCAGTCTGACTCCAAGACGTACCGCCAGCACAGCAGGGGAAGGATGGAGTGTGCCGCTATGAATGTAGATTTGCACTGCAGTGATTGGCTGTGTTAGTGTAGGAATGAGAGCAGCCTTCCATCTCTTATCAGTGTTGGCCCTGCAGTGGGGCCCAGCGGGATATACCCCGATTTCCCAATGAGGCAGTCCGAGCCAGCCTGGATTTACCTCTGACCAGCAGTTAGAATCATATCTAATTATGCCGGAGGAGAAAATTGTGAGGCCTGGAAGATTTATGATTGTTACTTCACAACGCCTAGGAGGTATATCAGTAAATCAAAAATTCCTTCTTCTGAAGTAGTTATGGATTCTTATATCAGTTATATTCTTGTATATAGGGGCAGTTGTTGTGAATACATTTTCCAGTTTAGGGCTCCCTCTTGTGGTCAGTGCTGGCGGTGCAGTTGACTTGTTGAATGGTAGCCGGACACATGTGGAGGACTGGCAATCAGGTCATTCAGATTGGGCTTATATAACTGAGTAGTTTTCTCTTGTTACTTGTCGGTGCTCAATGTATCTCCTGTGTGCAAAGACATTCTGAAACCAGCCCTTCTCTCTACCAGAACTCCTCTCAGATAAGTTGGTCTTTGTACCTCTGCTTATTGTTTTCACTTTCTTGCAGTTTTTTCTGTTTTGATACTAATAATTGATTCCTGATTTTGCCTGTGTGGAGTTCTTGGTGGAGTTGGATCATTCCCTGCTGGAAGTGTCTGTATACCTAGCTCCATGTTTTGCTATGTATTGTGCTTTGTCATGCTTGATATTAAATTCAGTCTATCTATATTAGTGTTTTTTGGATCCCAGTAACACCAGAGTACTGGTATAGTGGGGGAGAGCCTGTGTGGGCGCATGTTTGTTCCATATCAGGCGTGCTGAGATTTATTAGAGTGTTTACGGCTGCAGACAGTGCTCTTTCCTATCCTTTCCTATACAGATAGTTTGGGCCTCATCTTTGCTGAATCTGTTTTCTAGCTACATATTGTATTTTCCTATATCACCGTAGTCTTTACAAGTGGGGGCTATCTATATCTTTGGGGATTGCTCCGAGGCAGATTAGCTTTTCTTATATTTCTCTCTGTAAGAATATTTAGTTCTCTGGCTGTGTCGAGGCGACCAGGTCATCATAGGCTTGCCCCACGGCTACTTCTAGTTGTGTGTCAGTATTAGGTCTGCAGTCCGTTAAGGTTCCAGCCACTCTGGTTACTTTTTGGGCTTCCGCATTTTTTATCCTCCTCGGTCACTGAATCATAACAGGCAGTATTATAGTAGTTATATTCTTGTACATAGGGGGGCAGTATTATAGTAGTTATATTCTTGTACATAGGGGCAGTATTATAGTAGTTATATTCTTGTACATAGGGGGCAGTGTTATAGTAGTTATATTCTTATACACAGAGAGCAGTATTATAGTAGTTATATTCTTGTACATAGGAGGCAGTATTATACTAGTTATATTCTTGTACATAGGGGCAGTATTATAGTTGATATATTCTTATACACAGGGAGCAGTATTATAGTAGTTATATTCTTGTACATAGGGGGCAGTGTTATAGTAGTTATATTCTTGTACATAAGGAGAAGTATTATAGTAGTTATATTCTTGTATATAGGGGCAGTATTATAGTAGTTATATTCTTGTACATAGGGACAGTATTATAGTAGTTATATTCTTGTACACAGGAGCAGTATTATAGTAGTTATATTCTTGTACATAGGAGGCAGTATTATAGTAGTTATATTCTTGTACATAGGGGCAGTATTATAGTAGTTATATTCTTGTACATAGGAGGCAGTATTATAGTAGTTATATTCTTGTACATAGGGGCAGTATTATAGTAGTTATATTCTTGTACATAGGGGCAGTATTATAGTAGTTATATTCTTGTATATAGGGGCAGTATTATAGTAGTTATATTCTTGTACATAGGAGACAGTATTATAGTGGTTATATTCTTGTACATAGGGGGCAGTATTATAGTAGTTATATTCTAGTACATAGGGGCAGTATTATAGTAGCTATATTCTTGTACATAGGAGCAATTTACAGTAGTTATATCCTTGAAATTGTGAAACCAGAAGACACAGACCAATCACTATCTCACATGAGACGTCCGTACCATACACATCCTATGGACTAGGTGATGCTGGGTGTGTTCAGATGTAGTGGAACAAATCAAGACTTTTGCCCCATATCGTCTGACTTTATCAGATTAATTTTTCCTTGTGGAGTTTTTCAGATTTTTCTGTGGAATTCGTGTTGATGGGGTTTCTCTTAAATCACAATCACACCTCCTATTTCCACTCTTTCGAAATAATCAATACAGCAAAAAAATGTTTTTATTAATAATCTTTTTTATTTCCTTTTTATACGTTTTATTATTCAGTGCTCTCAGCTCAATGGATTTCAAACCAGCTTATAAAAAATGCAAGTTTATTCTTTTTTTTTTCTTTTTTTTTTTTTTAAACAATGTGTCAACCCCTTTTTTTTCTTTGTTCTTTAAATAAATTATTACCTTTTTTTTCCTCCAATTTCCAAATAAGCCCTATATCCTCTATGGAGAATGGGCTTTGACCGGATAAAAAAAAAAAGAAAGAAAAAAAACTTGTTTGCTTTACGCTTAACAAACATAAATATGCACATATTTTTATAACCACACAAATAAAGAATAAATACTTCCAAATAAGTTAAAAACAACATTTCAAAAAAGATCTCGCCAGGTTCTCAAATTTTTTTTTACTTTTTTTCTATTTGTTTTTTTTCTTTACATAAATGTCTTTTTTATGCTCTGTCGACTTTTATTTTATTTTTTTAATTTCAAGAGATCCTACAACATTCTACTAAACACAGTCAAAGAAACCACACAGAACCTAGAACACAAAAAACTAACTAAAATTAAGGGGTCAAGAGGTGTCCTCCGATCCCAACTACCTTATATATATTTGTTTTTTAAATATTAGAAATAAAAGCACAAAAAAATGTAATTAAATCATATTAAAAAAACAAAAACAAAACACATTTACTAGAAAAATGTCTGGGGTGTAAACCTAAAAAAAAAAAAAAAATAACAAAAAAAAACCAAGTAATAGAACAGACATTATCTAATAAACAACCAAATTATCTCTACTTTTATTTTTTTTTTTTAGCTACACAATTCAACGGCAAGCTAATTCAGTGTATATATTATGGATATTTCTTTATTAAGACTTCAGTCCCACTTTACAATTTGTTTCTTTTTTTTCACTTTTCATTTTATTCCTGTTCTGACTACATCGAAGAAAGGCAGATCCACCAAATCGAATAATATGGTATTTATTACTCCAGTGAAAATATGGCTTTGATTAGACCAATATGTAAAAAAAAAAAAGGGTGTGGAAAGAGAATGAAATATAAAAAAAAATAATCAAATTTATAAATCAAATATTGAGATTATTTTTTATCACATTTCTTTAAAAAATTTAATCATTTAAAAATTAAAAAAATTGAAAAATGTGAAAACGATTAGAATTTATAAATCAAATAGTGAGATTATTTTTGATCATATTTCTTTCTAAAATTGAATCATTTAAAAGTTTAAAAAATTGCAAAAATGTGAAAACGATTAAAATGTATGACTCAAATATTGAGATTATTTTTTATTATATTTCTTTCTAAAATTGAATCATTTAAAAATGTAAAAAATTGAAAAATGTGAAAACAATTAAAATTTATAAATCAAATATTGAGATTATTTTTTATTATATTTCTTTCTAAAATTGAATCATTTAAAAATTAAAAAGTTTGAAAAATGTGAAACCAATTTGAATTTATAAATCAAATATTGAGAATTGTTTTCACATTTTTCAAACTTTTTAATTTTTAAATTATTAATTTTAGAAAGAAAGATAATCAAAACCAATCAATATTTGATTTATAAATTCGAATTGTTTTCACATTTTTCAAACTTTTTAATTTTTAAATTATTAAATTTTAGAAAGATAATAAAAATAATTTCAATATTTGATTTATCAATTCTAATCGTTTTCACATTTTTCAAACTTTTTAATTTTTAAATTAAATTATTAATGTTAGAAAGAAAGATAATCAAAAATAATCTCAATATTTGATTTAGAAATTCAAATTGTTTTCACATTTTTCAAACTTTTTCATTTTTAAATTATAATTTTAGAAAGAAAGATAAAAAATAATCTTAATATTTGATTTAGAAATTCTAATCATTTTCACATGTTTCAATTTTACTATTTTTTAAATTATTACATTTTAGAAAGATAAAAAATAATCTCAATATTTGATTTATAAATTCAAATTGATTTCACATTTTTCAAAGTTTTTAATTTTTAAATTATTAAATTTTACTCAGTTGTTCTACTAATATTTTTTATTACTACTATTAAATTAAATTATTATTTTTTTTACTACTACTATTAAATGAAATCTGTCAGTAGTGTTTGGTATGTAATCTGAAAGCAACACAATGTTGGAGCAGATACAATAATTTCAGTGATATTTGACGTAGTTTTTCTTTTTCCATAAAAACAGTGTTTTATTAGCAAGAGATTATCATCGCAGGACTAGATGTCTCGTGCTTCCTGGTCCAACCACGCCCCCACCTCACCCAATCAGTGTTGTGGGTGGGGTTATTCACAGCTCAGAATTCCTGAGCTTTGCTAGCTCTGCAGCAGATTCTATCATAACTGCTGCACCCAGTAAACTAAGTGATACATCGCCGGAATCAGGGTCTCAGCCCCTAACCTATGCTGCTGTCAGATTACATAGCAAAAACCTGCTGATAGATTCCCTTTAAGAAAATTTGAGAGTGACAATTCCAAGTAATCTGTATTTTTATACTGTAGAAAAAAAATGGAAAAACATGATTTTTTTTTGTTTAAAAACTTTTACATCTTTATCAAATTCAGTAGTAGAGAGCAAGGCTAATTCTCAATGTAAGCCATGATATTCAAATCATTATATTCTAGCTTTACGTGAGTTTTGTAATAGAATTTTTTTTCAAAAATGTTTTAATTGATGAAATAAATTTAAAAATTGTATTTTTTTTTCCTTTTTTGTTTTTTTGACAAGTGGGACTGAAGCTTAATTTTTTAACCAGTCTAGACATTCTAACCCAAACCTGGCACAATATTCAATAATAATAATAATAATAATAATAATAATGATAATAATAATAAAAAATACACAATTTTTGGGATTTTTCCATTATGATGATGGATGTCACATGTTTTAATTAATAAAACAGGGGCCACTGTGTAAAATATATAAAGACAGTCTGAATGAAAAGGCTTTTAAACAAGTCCCAAAAATTGGGAATCCCGGTACATATAAATATATTGCAATTCAAATCTAAAATGCATCTCGGGTTCAGATTTTTTTATTTTTTATTTTTTTTTTATTTTTTCTCTTAGGCAATAACAACTTGGGGGAATTAAAATGATATGAATTATTGCAAGTTGTGTATTTTTTTTTGTATTCCTGAAGCAAATATGTCCATCCATTTTTATGACCAGTCCACAAAATACAAAAGAAAATAATAAAAAAAAAATGATCAAAAAAATTTTTTTTTCCACTTGCCAACATAAATGTAGATATGAAATTTAAACATTAATTTTTAATGACCCCCAAGTTATTTTTGCATATGTGTACTTTAATTTTTCTTGGAAGCCACAAGAATGGAAAAGGGGTGTTTTATCTGGTAGAAAAAAGTTTTTTATTTTTTTTGCTATTTATTTGTTCTGTTGCTTTACCCCGTAATGATTTAAAAGAGCTATTATTATGTACCTATATATTTTTCATGGACTCCTATTTTGGGACAAGTGCGAAAGGCTTAAAATGCTCATTGAGATTTTTACTCCTTTTTTATAAAAATAGATATTTTTTTTTGTTCTCTCGTTTCTGCTCTCATTTCTTTGTTTATTACTCTTAATGAGAAGAGAGGATATCGAGTGGTGGAGATGGGAGGAGGGATAGAGGCAGCGAAATGGTAAACCAGTTCACGCCCAAAGTGAGAGAGGTAAAATAACCAAACACATGCTACCTTGCTCAAAATGTTAGCCCATTCCAACCATGGAGGTGGGACACATTTTTGATCATCTTGGATGGTGCCCAATCACCATTTTTGTGGTTACACCAAGTTCTGAAGGTTCTAAGATAGCTGGAGAAGTACCGTGACCAGTTGCCTTATGCCTAGTGGTTTGGCACCAGTGGCTTCTTAAAAACCCTAGAACAGTCAGAATTGGCACCCAAGTCATGAAGGTGGGACACTTTTTTGGTGCCCAATCACCTTTTTTGTGGTTAGTCCAAGTTCTGAAGGTTCTAAGATAGCTGTAGAAGTACCGTGACCAGTTAGTAGGCCTTATATCTCACAGGTTGGCCCCAGTGGCTTCGTAAAACCCCTAGAACAGTCAGAATTGGCACCCAAGCCATGAAGGTGGGACACTTTTTTTTTTACAGAATTTTTTGATCATCTTGGATAGTGCCCAATCACCATTTTTGTGGTTACACCAAGTTCTGAAGGTTCTAAGATAGCTGGAGAAGTACCATAACCAGTGAGTAGGCCTTAAGCCCAGTGGGTTGGCATCAGTGGCTTCTTAAAAACCATAGAATAGTCAAATTGGCACCCAAGCCATGGAGGTGGAACATTTTTTTTTTTAAATGTTTTGATCATCTTGGATGTTGCACAATCACCTTTTTTGTGCTTACACCAACTTCTAAAGGTTCTAAGTTAGCTGAAGAAGTACCATGACCAGTTAGTAGGCCTTATGCCTCGTGGGTTGGCACCAGTGGCTTCTTAGAAACCTTAGAACAGTCAGAATTGGCACCAAAGCCATGGAGGTGGGACACTTTTTTTACAAAATGTTTTGATCATCTTGGATGGTGCCCAATCACCTTTTTCAAGGCTACACCAAGTTCTGAAGGTTCTAAGATAGCTGGAGAAGTACCGTGAGCAGCTAGTAAGCCTTATGGCCAGCAGGTTTGGCACCAGTGGCTTCTTAGAAACCTTACAACAGTCAGCATTGGTACTCAAGCCCTAGCTGTGGTTAACTATAAACCAATGGATCCCATCCTGGTAGACCAGAGGGAGCTTATCTTTGTGCTGAGCTTGAGTTGGCCTCTAATTTTCTGTCTACAATTTCAAGGATGGCAGATTGTGATGTATGTCTAGACGTTGGCATACCTTACTTCTACCCTCTTGTCTTAATATCTCCTCTCTCACTTTCCCCGCCCTCCACTCATTGCCCTCTCCTTCATGCTTTGTGTTGTTTACTAGTTTTGAATGAAACTTGCAGGACTCTATCCCCCAGCCGGTATCCATTCAGGCTGGCAATAGCCATGGCCGCTTCATCGTAGTTTGTCATGGTGACGAATCCAAAACCTTTGCACTTATTTGTGGTGAAGTCCCGGATAACTTTGACGTTTGTCACTGCACCGAATGGCCCGAACAGTTGCCACAGGACACTCTCGTCAGCCTCCGGAGATAGGTTGTAGACAAAGATGCACCAGCCGGCAGAGGTAGGACCTGTCAAACTGACTCCGGCAAGATTGGTAACACTGTCGATGGTTATGGGTGAGAACCTGGGGAGGAAAGAGAGCGGACTACATTGGGTGTAAGGAATAGGTCCATGAGAGTGAAAAGTATGAGTGAATCATTAGAAGGACACTCTAAAATATACCAAATCAAGGAGAAAAAAGGCAATGGATTACTTGACCTAAACAAGGGCCCTAGATTTCGTTCTCTACTGAGTTAATGGAAGAGTGACAGATGAAGACATGGGAATGACTTAAGAGTTATGCACTAACTACAATTATGTATTAGATAGATGGAAGAGAACACAAGCAGATATATCAAGACGCCAAAATGGCAAGGATGATGCTCGAAGAAACAATGATCACTCAAATAGAAGTTCTTCAGCTACGTCAACATGAAGAGCACAGCACTCATGACATTCAGATACCAGATTGTGAGATCCACCTAGCCTACTACTCTCGTAAGAGCCAAAGAGAAATTAAATATTCTGCTGCTTTCCTGTTAGCTCCAGCTACATAACCCAACTAGGGCTATGAAGAAATGTATGTAGGACTCAATATGGTGGGCTTGGTGGCTTGATTTTGATATATGCCCAGTCTACTCCAATTACAACCAAAACTACATTCAAATCTTTGCTGGTTTAGAGTTAGCTCTAAAGGGTACTTTACACGCTGCGATCTCGGTAGCGAGATCGCTAGCGAGCGTACCTGCGCCCGTAGGTTGTGCGACATGGGCAAATCGCTGCCTTTGCCACACAACATCGCTTACACCCGTCACACGGACTTACTTTTCCTGCTACGTCGCTCTACCTGGCGAACCGCCTCCTTTCTAAGGGGGCGGTTCGTGCGGCGTCACACGGCAGCCGTCCAATAGAAGTGGCGGGGCGGAGATGAGCTGGACGTAACATCCCGCCTACCTCCTTCCTTCCGCATTGCCGGTGGACGCAGGTAAGGAGATGTTTGTTGTTCCTGCAGTGTCACACAAAGCGATGTGTGCTGCTGCAGGAACGATGAACAACATCGTACCTGCAGCAGTAACAATATTAAGGAAAGGAGCGACGTGTTAACGATCACCGTTTTTGGACGATTTTGCAATCGTTGATCGTCGTTCCTTGGTGTCACGCGCTGCGATGTCGCTACCAACGCCGGATGTGCGTCACTAACGACGGGACCCCGACGATATATCGGTAGCGATGTCGCACCGTGTAAAGCCCCCTTTAGGCTCTGTACCGTGTTTCCCAACCATAGTTATTTGGAACTTTAGATTTCATTGGAACTTTGGAAGTGTCTCTAGAGGTTCACTAGAAGAAAGAAACACCAAGTCTCCTTTGCTGTAGGGATGCAGTAAATGTATATTTCCACCATTTTATCGAGGGTTCTCCCAGAGTTTCTTATTGCCCCAGTCGGGGTGAATAGAAATACATGCAGTCTTTATAGGAAATACAACATCTCTCGCAGTACAATAGCAGTAGATCTCTCGCAGTATATCAGCACCGTTTTGAATTATTCTGAACAGAAGCCAGCAGAACTGTGAATACAGCTCTGGATGTTACTAGGGTATGAGATGACAATAGATCAATTTAATGTTGTTTTTATTTCATCGTCTCCTTGTTTCAACCTATTCTGTACATACGTACAGTCCTGATATCACGTTAGTAAGACTAATTTTCATTACTGTGCACCCATGCTATCTATGAGCTTCGAGTGTGGAGGTTAAAGTGTTGTGTGACTGGCACATTATACACGAACTGTGGTTGGCAAGATGGCTCTCTTCTGGGAAACTTTAGCTGGCACTCTTATGAGAGGGTTGTGCTTGGCTCTGATATGATGGATCTGTAGGTGGTACTGTTATTGTTCTTATTGAGGCTGGTTCTGTCATAGACATCACAGTGCTACAGTATTACTATCCGGTTATTAGGGCACTGCTGTTGGCTTTACTATGGGGGTGCTATGGTTTGTCCTTTTATGGGGAAGCTACTATAGTTGGTACTGTTAAAGGGAAACTGTATTTTGTCATGTAATTGGCCTGTAAGGCTTGCGACCAGTGTAGGGGCGGCAAGCGGGAATAGTGGACCCACTGGATCACAGGGGGGACCTGGACTTACCCTTTAATGGGTGGGGCTTAACTAAGTGCCCACCACGAGGCGGACATCAGGTACCACTTTCAGGGCAGTGAGCGGGACTGTGGCAGCTGACCCCCAGGACAGGTGATGGACTCAGGTATAGACGGGTACAGACAGGGTGATTGAGGCAGGCTGACCAGGCAGGTATGCACAGCAGGGATAGACAAATGTGGGAAGGCAGGTACTGGAACGGACACAGGGATAACAGGGCAAGAGCTCAGGACCTGACAACTAGCTAGGTAGCAGACTGACTGACTAACTAAAGGTGTTACGCAGGCACCTCCCCTAATGGGAGGGTGCCATCAATGCACAGTGCCTCTCAGCCTTAAGCTGAGAGGCATTTCTGGGAAATGGCACGCTGGCCCTTTAAGAGGAGGGCTGGTGTGCATGCGCGTGTCTTAGGTGCACTCCCGGGAACCTAGTGCAGCATGTACAGGGCCCGGGAGGGGAAGGAGGCAGCACAAGTGGATGGCCGGGGAACTTCGGGGCAGGACGTGATCCGGCCGGGGAGGTGAGTAAGTCGGTGTCTCTGAAGAGACGCTGGTGCTACAGGGGCACTATGTTTGGTACTGTTAGGGGGCAGTTGTATTTTGCCATGTTATGGGGCTAGTTTGATTAGTACTGTTATGTGGCGGCTGTGTTTGGCTCAGTAATGTGGGTACTATTGTTGGTACTGTTGGGGTGATGCTGAATTTGGCTCTTTTATGAACTATGGCTGGAACATAGTTGGCTAATTTCTTGGGCATCGTGGCTGGTACTGTTACAGGAGCACGGTAGTTATATTGAAACTGGATCTGTCACTGGTACAAGACCGCTGTGGCTGGCACTGTTATGGAGAAACTGTGACGGGTACAGTGATTAGGCCAACTTGACTGTCTTGGTTTTGGGGTACATTGATTGCCATTGTTATCAGGACACAGTAATTGTCACAGGTATTATGATTGCCTCTGATTTTGTGTACTATGATTTTCACTGTTTTTTGAGTGGTTATGGCTTATGGCTCGGTTTTTAGTGGTCTGTAGTTGCCTCTTTTTTGGTGTACTGCCACCGTTATTGGGGCACTGAGACTGGTAAAGTTATTAGGACACTTTGATTAGCTCTCTTATGGTGATACTATAATTGGTACTTTGATGACAGGACTGTGATTGTACTCGTGGAAATATGTGGGCTGGCATTTTTATGAAACATTGTGGCTGACAAAGTCATTAAAGCAGTTTGGCTTTGTTAAGGTGGTACTATGGCTGGCACTGTCATGATAACCCTATAGCTAGCACTGATATGAAGCAATGTGGCTGACCTAGTGATTAAGCCACTGTGTTTATTTCTGTTATAGTGGTACTATAACTGGCAATGTTATAAGCAGACTATGACTGGCACAGATATTAGGGCACTGTCTGTGTCTCTGGTATAGTAGTACTATAACTGGCAATATTATAAGCAGACTATGGTTGGCAAAGATATTAGGGCACTGTGTTTGTCTCTGGTATAGTGGTACTATAACTGGAAATATTAGAAGCAGACTATGGTTGGCAAAGATATTAGGGCACTGTGCTTGTCTCTGGTATAGAGGTACTATAATTGGCAATGTTATAAGCAGACTATGACTGGCAGAGATATTAGGGCACTGTGTTTGTCTCTGGTATAGTGGTACTATAAATGGCAATGGTATAAGCAGACTATAGCTGGCACAGATATTAGGGCACTGTCTTTGTTTCTGGTGTAGTCTTACTATAACTGGCAATGTTATAAGCTGACTATAGCTGGCACAGATATTAGGGCACTGTGTTTGTTTCTGGTGTAGTCTTACTATGACGGGTAAAGTTATAAGCAGGCTATGACTGGCACAGATATTAGGGCATTATGTTTGTCTCTGGTATAGTGGTACTATAACTGGCAATGTTATAAGCAGACTATGGCTGGAAAAGATATTAGGGCACTGTGTTTGTCTCTGGGATAGTGGTACTATAACTGGCAATGTTATAAGCAGACTATGGCTGGAAAAGATATTAGGGCACTGTGTTTGTCTCTGGGATAGTGGTACTATAAATGGCAATCTTATAAGCAGACTATGGCTGGCACAGATATTAGGGCACTGTCTTTGTTTCTGGTGTAGTCTTACTATAACTGGCAATGTTATAAGCAGACTATGGCTGGTACAGATATTAGGGCATTATGTTTGTCTCTGGTATAGTGGTACTATAACTGGCAATGTTATAAGCAGACTATAGCTGGAAAAGATATTAGGGCACTGTGTTTGTCTCTGGGATAGTGGTACTATAACTGGCAATGTTATAAGCAGACTATGGCTGGTACAGATATTAGGGCACTGTGTTTGTCTCTGGGATAGTGGTACTATAACTGGCAATGTTATAAGCAGACTATGGCTGGAAAAGATATTAGGGCACTGTGTTTGTCTCTGGGATAGTGGTACTACAACTGGCAATATTATAACCAAACTATGGCTGGCAAAGATATTAGGGCACTGTGTTTGTCTCTGGTATAGTGGTACTATAAATGGCAATCTTATAAGCAGACTATAGCTGGCACAGATATTAGGGCACTGTCTTTGTTTCTGGTGTAGTCTTACTATAACTGGCAATGTTATAAGCAGACTATGGCTGGTACAGATAATAGGGCATTATGTTTGTCTCTGGTATAGTGGTACTATAACTGGCAATGTTATAAGCAGACTATGGCTGGAAAAGATATTAGGACATAATAAGCAACAAAATCCGAGCCATTGAAAATCACAAACAAATGTTATTATCCAAGAAAGATGGAAAACTGGCTTAGGAATATGCAGAGTCTACAGCCAAAAGTTAGATACCATCAAATGGAGAGTGTACCTAACACGCAATTAGATACTGGACCGTACTACTACAGTTATCTCTATATGCAGAACACAACATAAATTCTAAAAGCTTAAAGAAAACCTGACACTTGCTCAAAAAGTTGCGTTAGTTATGGTTTAAAAATCCCTGAGCATCCTTGATTCCGCCACTCTTTTCTGCTTTGTGCTACGTTGCTCCTTTCTAGAGATATTCACATTTGTTTCTTCTGGAGCGCAGTATGTGAAATCTCTGTTTGAAATGCAAATTGGCGTTTCTTAACAGTCTTCTTAGGAGGCGTGTGCTGAGAAGACTTCCTCCCAGATTACTGCTAAGATGTGTCACGCTCACCAACGGGGATGACGGTGAGCAGGAGAGTGGACCCACTAGATCCCAGGCCTACCCTAGTGTGGGGTAGAGGACCGGAATTGCGGTAGTTGACCCCCAGGACAGGGGCGGACACAGGAGCAGGCAGGACAGAGTCTCAAGTACAGACGGGGACCACCAGGGTGACTCAAGGCAAGTAGCATAGGCAGGACGGACAGACAGAGTGTCAAGCAGAGCAGGGCAGAACAGACAGGCAAAGCCACTAACAAGGCAGATGGCACGGCCAGGACAGGCAGGCAGAATCTCTAGCACCAACAGAGCAGGCAGAGTCCAGGTACAGGCAGGACGGCTAAAGAAGAGTCTTTAGCACCAATAGAGCATGCAGAGTCCAGGTATGGGCAGGATGAGTTGAAGAAGAGTCTCTAGCACCAATAGGGCAGGCAGAGTCCAGGTACGGGCAAGACAGGACTGGAACCAGATGCCAACAGGCAGGATGGGCTGGGAACCAGGTATAGGACAGGACAGGCTGGACCCTGGAGCCAATAGGCTGGGAACCAGGTACAGGACAGGACAGGCTGGACCCAAAAGGCTGGGAACCAGGTACAGGACAGGACAGGCTGGACCCAACAGGCTAGGAACCAGGTACGGGACAGGACAGGCTGGACCCTGGAGCCAACAAGCTGGGAACCAGGTACAGGTCAGAAGAGGCTGGACCCTGGAGCCAACAGACTGGGAACCAGGTACAGGACAGAAGAGGCTGGACCCTGGAGCCAACAGGCTGGGAACCAGGTACAGGACAGGACAGGCTGGACCCAACAGGCTGGGCACCAGGTACGGGACAGGACAGGCTGGACCCAGGAGCCAACAGGCTGAACAGGCTGGGAACCAGGAATCAGGCCAGGACGGGAATAGACAGGGCAGGATATAGGACAGGACCAGACGGGACAACGGGTGACCTGACAACTGACTAGAAAGAGTGAACAGACTAACAGGAACTATGGTGTTGAACAGGCAACTCCCTTAGTGGAAGATTGCCCTAAAAACCCAGTGCCTCTCAGTGATAGGCTGTGAGACACTTCCTGGGAGTGGCACATTGGCCCTTTAAAAGAGGGACAGTGGCGTTCTCACACTCTTTAGGAGCTCTCCTGGGGATGCTGTGATGCGCGCAAAGACTCCGGGAGGTGGGGGAAGAGAAACCACGTGGAGGAGAGGCAGAGACGCTGGGCAGGGACCCGGCCATGGCGGTGAGTGATAGCACATGTCCCTGCAACAGAGCAAGGAGCACAGGGATGTAGCGTTACATGATGTAATTAGCTGCATTTGGGAGACAAGAGTGAAAGTACTATCCCTTAGAGAAGACTGTTAAGAAACGCCTAGTTGCACTACTGCAGAGATTTCACATACTGCGCCCTAAATAAACAAATGTGAATATCTCTGGAAAAGAGCGATGGAGCACAAAACGTAAAATAGCACCAGAATCAGGGAAGTTTAGGCATTATTACAAGTTATTTAGCTTACATTTTTTGGAGCAAGTGAGATATCCTCTTTAAGAACATGGTAGATATAGAAGCAAAACTCTTTTCCACATAATAACCAATCAGAAGAAAGCTCCACTGAGATGGGGATCAGGTTACCTTAGTGGTCAGTGCTATTGCTGCTTATGCCAACCTTGATAACAATATTATCAGGGCTATCGGAGAAAAAAAGAGCACGTCCCAAATCTGATTGGTTGTTATGGCTAACGGCACATTAAGAGCGCTAATATATTATTATATCTGCACTTTGCTTTAGATGATACACACAACACGACACATCACAGCCAGGACAAAATGGAAAAATAAAT
The DNA here is from genome assembly GCF_048569485.1 of Anomaloglossus baeobatrachus. Taxonomy (NCBI): domain Eukaryota; kingdom Metazoa; phylum Chordata; class Amphibia; order Anura; family Aromobatidae; genus Anomaloglossus; species Anomaloglossus baeobatrachus. The sequence continues at coordinate 662,695,700 of NC_134356.1, read as the reverse complement.
CTCGAAAAAAATAATAATAAAAAAAAAAAAACAGAGGACAAACAATCAATACCAAAACTGTAAAAAAACAAAACAAATAAAAATACTAAAAAAAATAAAAAATCTCAGAGCAGCCAAAAATTAGCAAATAATTTATATTCAGCCATCAATCTAAGTAGGGGATGAAGACGGGATCTGCTGGTTATTGTACGGGCGAGAGATACCGTCTCGTGTTAGTGGCAATATTCACATAAATAGACAACTGACGGAGGGACCTCTTCTTGTGTTGTCTTGTCTTGTTAGTAGGAACGGTCAAATTAGGTCTTTGTTCCTCTTTGGTGTCTATAAAGAAGGCATAGGCAAGTAGGATATATCCCCTCTTCATGGGCAACCATAGTGGCTGCCATTCCATCCTTGTGGTCAGATATTAGGCCAATGTGGGGGAGCCAAAATGCCGACTGATACAAAGATTAAAATGGCATTTAGTGATGAAATTGGAACCTTAAAGCTCCCAACAAGTTACCTATGGGGTCACAACTTTTTATCCTTGGAGGACCAAATCCAAAAAGTAATATTTACCACATCACTATAACCCTTGTAACTGTCAGGACTGAATGTCTTTCTTATCTACCATCTCTCGTGAACGTGTCTCCCTCTTTAGTAGGGTATCTCAGCCCGTTCATTAAGCCGCAGTGGATACAGACTAAGAAAGGATCGCAACGTGGGCAAAGGGGATGGGTCTGGGTCTCTTATTTACCTCTTGACTCCATACGCCATGTTTATTAAAGAGTCCAGCCTGCGAGAGAAGGTACAGGAGAGGGAGTGGTATATTAGTCATCGCGCAAGGAATAGAGGGATGGGGCCACAATGCCGCTCCGGAGGAACACGAAAAATAAAAAAAAGAGGGAAAAAAAATGCTTCCAAAAAAAAAGAAAAAAAAAAAGCTGTGAGGAAACCACAACTCTATTCAATACAACAATACATGTACATACATGGCACTGGTTTACGTCTTTCACACAGATGGCCAAACAATGTATTCTACTGAAATATGGTCATGAAATAGTTTGGGGCAATACAACGTCTTACTACACCAAATGGTGGGCAGCATCCATAGCTCCACAATACTTCATAACCATACCATACAGTAGAGATATCCATGTTTTGTGCCACCAAGGCACTTCTATCCAGCCATTTCCAGTTGGGTGACCAGTTTGCGTTGGCCATAACCCTATAGAAGTTGCCTAGGTCTAAATAATCTTTCTCTCCGTCAAAGATCCACACAACCTGCATTCGATCACGACAAGACAATGATGACCAGACGTCTCATACATTGATCAATCAGCCCTGGATTTGATAACTTTTGTTAATGAGAAGGTTGACGGTCTTTGCTGAGAACACAACAAAGTCAATGCCCAACCTGGAAACATCTAACTCAAAAGCTTGGTCATCAACCATAACATTGTAGACATGTAAAGAGTAAAGTTTTCGAACAATGGTTCACAAACTTTTTTATATCTAAACAATGTGGTTTTGTTATACACTCAGATGTCTTAGAAGATGGGAGATGTTATTGAGAAGTGGAGTTAGAAGTAGAGTGGAGACTTGGTAGACTTGGAAGACTTAACCTACGTGATGTAAAAACTATGACACCATGGAGGCATTATGCTTGTGTACAGAAATAAGTAATGGGTGGGAAGGCCTAGGAAGACCACCTTCTACATGATGGAAAAACCAAGACACCATGGTGGCATTATGCTCGGGGTTCCCTTGGGTACTCTGTAAGTTATCCAACTATCACGACTCTTTGTAAACACTACTAGACTGGATTAATTTTCTCCACTGAAACTACAGCAAATTGAGAATATAAATGTCTTCGATGTATAGATGATACTTGATCATTGGTCATCAACTAACATAATATATGATACTGACGAGTCATGAAGCCGTAAGAAAGTCCCCACACATTAGAATATAGTTATATCAATCCTATTGAACGATTATTCGCCTGAACTGAATGATGAGCATCTTTAATAATCCACAACACCGGTCGGTCAAGTTGGATCATCAGTAGGGGCATCATTGGATAAAAAAAGAAAATCCATTAGCTAATGTAGTCTGTGATGTATTTTGGGCCATTGATGTTTGTTCTACCAATGTGTATGCTGGCCGTAAGATTGCACATGGTGATGGCAACCGGTGGTACACCTAAACTGGCGCTTGCTATAGACGGTCTTTTTGGTAGGAGAATGATGTCGAGACCACTTGGAAAGACAGACCTATGGACATGTCAAATGATCTGGGATCAAGATGTCTCATATTTCATCAAATTTGATTTCGAGACAGCTAATTGTATCATGGGACATGCTGAAGACCACACTAGTGCTCGTAGGGATATAATAAAACCAAAACATGGGAAATATAGCTTAGAAGGTGGTCACAAAAATACAGTAATATAGGTGGATGACAAAAGTTGGGATGCAATTAAAGAAATTTTGAGATAAAGGTGGTGAACAGATAATACTTGATGTTGGCAGAAAGGAAGAACCTCCAAAAGAGAGGACCACTACTTGTTTCTACTATATACTTTATGTAGGTAAGGTATATGGCGCCTATAGGTCAACAAAACACCTGCGAGGAGGTATAGACCTCAATTATAGGTGATATGTAAGAATACCATAGAATTGACGATGAGTTGGCTTTGAGACTCAGAAGGATTAATTACGAGGAGCTTTGATTAGACACTGTGAGCGACAGGTGTATGGTTTTAGTGATGGAATATGGACATGAAGTGGGGAAAGTCCAAGAAGGGAGATGAAAGTTTTGATATTTTGCAAAGGACTGGATTTCGGGTGGTGGGTCTCTCACCTGAATCTCTGTGTCTGGTGGTGAAGAGGTCCTGTGTACCTCCGGGCTGTGGTCTGGTATAGGTGGGTAAGAAGAGCTTGGCCTGTTTTCTGGCTAGGGTTGTTGGCAAATTTCACGGTGATTGGTTCGCTGGCACCAAGAGGTTTTTGCCCGTTCAACCCTTTGATGGCCTCCTCGGCCTCTATCCTCTTATCGAATCTGATGAAGCCAACTCCCCTGGAGACTCCTGTGAGGAGAGAAACACAAAATCTCATGTATCCAAACATCCTTTTACATGGCATAAGTACTTCTATTTTGTGAAAAGTCTACATTTTCTAGCGCCTTTGTAAAATCACTTCCAGGCAAACGACCCGGCGGTAAATTCTGAATTTACCTGAAGAATTTCTCATTCATCTCCTCAGCGTTCCTCCTTCGTACATTTTCATGGTGTGACTTCCTCTCTAGGTGACCAATATTTACAAGCCTGGGCCTACATATACTAAATTGGTCACAGAAAGTCCTATGTGCTGTACAATAGACTGCCTCTAGGTGACACAGACTTGTTTTAAGTCCCTCCCATTGATACAATGAGAAGTATAATAAGGCTGCATACAATATAAAGGACTTAGGCAGGTGTGGAAAAATTCTGCAAATTAAGAATGCCTTAAAAAAAATAAATAAATAAATAAATCAATAGAAGAGTTAATAGTTTATCTAACTCTCATCAGTATTTGGTGACTGCTCTTTACCTGCAAAATTGCTGAACTTGTGCAGTTTTGGAAGAGATTCGGTATGCAGGTTGTTCCAAACATGTTAATACTGTGACTGCTGTATGTAGATTATATAGGTGATACTGTGACTGCTGCATATACATTATATAGGTGATACTGTGAATGCTGGCAGTATCACCTACATAATGTATATACAGCAGTTCCATTATCACCTGTATAATGTATATACAGCAGTCACAGTATCATCTATATAATCTATATTTACACAACAGTTTATATACATTATACAGGTGATACTGCAGCTGCTGTATATACATTACGTAGGTGATTCCATGGCTGCTGTATATAGATTATCTAGGTGATACTGTGACTGCTATATATACATAAAAAAGTTTCCATCTTGGGACTCACCTGAGCAGTATATATACACATCATATAGCTTATAACACAACCGCTGTATGTACATTACATAGGTAATACTCTGCTTGCTGTACAGCAATATCACCTACATAATGTATATAGACTGCTGTATATAAATTATGTAGGTGATACTGCTATATGTATATTATAATAAGAACAAAAGAGAGCCACATAAGTATTAGCAACAACTCGAAACTGATAATACCCAAAGAGATAGAGTCTTTAAATTTGCCAGATATAAAAGACACTCAACCAAGCCATAGTTATAAATGTATAAAACATTTTATTTACATAATGCTGTGAATGTGTCAATAAGTAAATCAAGGTGATATAGAGAAAGGACCAAGGGGAAGAGGTGCTGAAAGGGAGAACACCCCACGTGTCCCGGATGAAATTAAGGGAGAAAAATCTCCCAGGGATCCAAAAACCCCCTCCCAGGGTAATAAGTACCGTAACCACACAGAGGATGACAGCCCAGGGATATAGTGAGGCCTGATAAGTCAGATAAACCTAAGTAAAGCCCAGGGCGCTGCACCTACCAGGGTGATGGATCCAGAGACCGGGGTAGCACGTGGGGACCGACGTCCCAACACGTGTTTCGCAGATATACTTCATCGGGGGACGTGCTACCCCGGTCTCTGGATCCATCACCCTGGTAGGTGCAGCGCCCTGGGCTTTACTTAGGTTTATCTGACTTATCAGACTCTATCTCTTTGGGTATTATATGTATATTATGTAGTTGATACTGTGAGTGCTGTATAAAGATTATATAGGTGACACCGCAACGTCTGTATATCGATTACGCAGGAGATACTTCCACTGATGTATGTATATTATGTAAGTGATATTGTGACTGCTTGCAGTATCACCTCCACCTACACCTACTGTATATGCAATAGTCGCAATGTAAATATATATATATATATATATATATATATATATATATATATACCGTATATACATATACATATATATATATATATATATATATATATATATATATATATATAGAGTATATATATATACAGTGCCTACAAGTAGTATTCAACCCCCTGCAGATTTAGCAGGTTTACACATTCGGAATAACTTGGCATTGTGACATTTGGACTGTAGATCAGCCTGGAAGTGTGAAATGCAGCAAAAAAGAATGTAATTTCTTTTTTTATTTTTTTTTTTTAAATTGTGAAACGTTTATTCAGAGGGTCATTTATTATTCAACCCCTCAAACCACAAGAATTCTGTTTGGTTCCCCTAAAGTATTAAGAAGTATTTCAGGCACAAAGAACAATGAGCTTCACATGTTTGGATTAATTATCTCTTTTTCCAGCCTTTTCTGACTAATTAAGACCCACCCCAAACTTGTGAACAGCACTCATACATGGTCAACATGGGAAAGACAAAGGAGCATTCCAAGGCCATCAGAGACAAGATCGTGGAGGGTCACAAGGCTGGCAAGGGGTACAAAACCCTTTCCAAGGAGTTGGGCCTACCTGTCTCCACTGTTGGGAGCATCATCCGGAAGTGGAAGGCTTATGGAACTACTGTTAGCCTTCCACGGCCTGGACAGCCTTTGAAAGTTTCCACCCGTGCCGAGGCCAGGCTTGTCCGAAGAGTCAAGGCTAACCCAAGGACAACAAGGAAGGAGCTCCGGGAAGATCTCATGGCAGTGGGGACATTGGTTTCAGTCAATACCATAAGTAACGTACTCCACCGCAATGGTCTCCGTTCCAGACGAGCCCGTAAGGTACCTTTACTTTCAAAGCGTCATGTCAAGGCTCGTCTACAGTTTGCTCATGATCACTTGGAGGACTCTGAGACAGACTGGTTCAAGGTTCTCTGGTCTGATGAGACCAAGATCGAGATCTTTGGTGCCAACCACACACGTGACGTTTGTAGACTGGATGGCACTGCATATGACCCCAAGAATACCATCCCTACAGTCAAGCATGGTGGTGGCAGCATCATGCTGTGGGGCTGTTTCTCAGCCAAGGGGCCTGGCCATCTGATCCGCATCCATGGGAAGATGGATAGCATGGCCTACCTGGAGATTTTGGCCAAGAACCTCCGCTCCTCCATCAAGGATTTTAAGATGGGTCGTCATTTCATCTTCCAACAAGACAACGACCCAAAGCACACAGCCAAGAAAACCAAGGCCTGGTTCAAGAGGGAAAAAAATCAAGGTGTTGCAGTGGCCTAGTCAGTCTCCTGACCTTAACCCAATTGAAAACTTGTGGAAGGAGCTCAAGATTAAAGTCCATATGAGACACCCAAAGAACCTAGATAACTTGGAGAAGATCTGCATGGAGGAGTGGGCCAAGATAACTCCAGAGACCTGTGCCGGCCTGATCAGGTCTTATAAAAGACGATTATTAGCTGTAATTGCAAACAAGGGTTATTCCACAAAATATTAAACCTAGGGGTTGAATAATAATTGACCCACACTTTTATGTTGAAAATTTATTAAAATATAACTGAGCAACATAACTTGTTGGTTTGTAAGATTTATGCATCTGTTAATAAATCCTGCTCTTGTTTGAAGTTTGCAGGCTCTAACTTATGTGTATCTTATCAAACCTGCTAAATCTGCAGGGGGTTGAATACTACTTGTAGGCACTGTATATGTCTCCTGTCTTGTTCCTGTATGCATGGTGTAATTCTCAGTATCTTCTCAAGTACATATATATATATATATATATATATATATATATATATATATAAAAAAAAAAGTATATATATATATATATATATATATATATATATATATATATATAAAAATATACAGTATATATAAAGAAACAAACAATTAATTGTGAAAAAAAGTATTTCTGTACATACTGCACAGTACACCACGTCTCCTGTCCTGTATACTGGGTGTAATTCTCAGTATCTGTATTATCCTGTATATATATACACTGAACTGTATATTGGATGTACAGTGGGGAAAAAAAGTATTTTGTCAGCCATCAATTGTGGAAGTTCTCCCCCTTATACAGATGAGGTCGGCCTGTAATTGACATCATAGGTGACCACAACTATGAGAGACAAAATGAGAAAACAAATCCAGAAAATCACCGCGTCTGATTTTGCAAAAGTTTTTTTGCAAATGATGGTGGAAAATAAGTATTTAGTCACCTAAAAACATGCAAGATTTCTGGCTCTCACAGACCTGTAGCTTCTCCTATAAGAGGCTCCTCTGTCCTCCACTCATTACCTGTAATAATGGCACCTGTTTGAACTTGTTATCAGTATAAAAGACACCTGTCCACAACCTCAAACAGTCACACTCCAAACTCCACTATGGTGAAGACCAAAGAGCTGTCGAAGGACACCAGAAACAAAATTGTAGCCCTGCACCAGGCTGGGAAGATTCAATCTGCAATTGGCAAGCAGCTTGGTGTAATGAAATCAACTGTGGGAGCAATAATAAGAAAATGGAAGGCATACAAGACCACTGATAATCTACCTTGATCTGGGGCTCCATGCAAGATCTCACCCCAAGGGGTCAAAATGATCACAAGAACGGTGAGCAAAAATCCAAGAATCACACGGGGGAACCTAGTGAATGACCTGCATAGAGCTGGGACCATCATAACAAAGGCTACCATCAGTAACACGCTACGCCACCAGGGACTCAGATCCTGCAATGCCAGATGTGTTCCCCTGCTTAAGCCAGGACATGTCCGGGCCTGTCTGAAGTTTGCTAGAGAGCATTTGGATTATCCAGAAAAGTATTGGGAAAATGTCATATGGTCTGATGAAACCAAAGTAGAACTGTTTGGTAGAAACACAACTCGTCATGTTTGGAGGAGACAGCATGCTGAGTTGCATCCAAAGAACACCATACCTACTGTGAAGCATGGGGGTGGCAACATCATGCTTTGGAGCTGTTTTTCTGCAAAGGGACCTAAACGACTGATCCATGTACATGAAAGAATGAATGGGGCATGTGTCGTGAGATTTTGAGTGCAAACCTCCTTCCATCAGCAAGGGCATTGAAGATGAAATGTGGCTGGGTCTTTCAGCAAGATAATGATCCCAAGCACACCACCAGGGCAACGAAGGAGTGGCTTTGTAAGAAGCATATCAAGGTCCTGAAGTGGCCTAGCCAGTCTCCAGATCTCAACCCCATAGAAAACCTTTGGAGGGAATTGAAAGTCTGTGTTGCCCAGAGACAGGCCCAAAATATCACTGCTCTAGAGGAGATCTGCATGGAGGAATGGGCCAACATACCACCAACAGTGAGTGCCAACCTTGTGAAGACTTACAGAAAACGTTTCACCTCTGTCATTGCCAGCAAAGGAAATAGAACAAAATATTGAGATGAACTTTTGTTATTGACCAAATACTTATTTTAAACCATAATTTGCAAAAATAATCTCCCCAAATCAGAGAAGGTGATTTTCTGGATTTGTTTTCTCATTTTGTGTCTCATAGTTGTGGTCATTTATGATGACAATTACAGGCAAATCTCATCTTTATAAGGGGGAGAACTTGAACAATTGGGGGTTGACTAAATACGTTTGTTCTCCACTGTGATTCTCAGCCTCTGTATTATTCTGTATATATACACTGCACAGTACCACTTCTCCTGTCCTGTATACTGGGAGTAATTTTCAGTATTTGTATTATCCAGAGCATACAGTCATGGCTGAAAGTGTTGACATCCTTGAAATTGATCCAGAAAATAAAGTATTTCTCCCAGAAAATTATTACAATTCTTTCCTTTGTGTGTATTGGAACAATGCAAAAAAAAACCTGAGACTAAAAGGCAAATTGGTCAGAATTTCACACACCACCCCAAAATGAGCTGTTTGACAAAATTGTGGGTAAATAAACTTTGTTTGAAGCATGTGATGTTCATTCTAACTCTCCTGTGGCAAATAACAGGTGTGGGCAATAAGAAAATCACACCTGAAACCAGATAAAAAGGGGAGAAGTTGACTCAGTCTTTGCATTGTGTGTCTGGGTGTGCCACACTAAGCATGGAGAACAGAAAGAGGAGAAGAGAACTGTCCGAGGACGTGAGAACCAAAATTGTTGAAAAATATCAACAATCTCAAGATTGCAAGTCCATCTCCAGAGATCTTGATGTTACTTTGTCCACGGTGTGCAACATAATCAAGAAGTTTACTTCCCATAGAACTGTAGCTAATCTTCCTGGACAATGACAGAGAATAATTAATGAAAGGTTGTAATGCAAGATAGTCTGGATGTTGGATTAAGCCCCCATCAAGATCCAAAGAAATTCAAGCTGTCTTGCAGGCTCAGGGGGCATCAGAGTCAGCACAAATTATCCATCCACATCTGAATGAAATTAAACGCTATGGAGGTGACCCAGGAGGACCCCACTGTTGACACAGAGACATAAAAAAGCTAGACTGCAGTTTGCCAAAATGTAAGTGAGTAACCAAAATCCTTCTGGACAGATGAGACCAAGATAGAGCTTTTTGGTAAAGCACATCATTCTACTGTTTACTGAAATCATAATGAGGCCTACAAAGAAAAGAACACAGCACCTACAGTCACACATGGTGGAGGTCAGAGATGTTTTGGTGTGGTTTTGCTATCTCTGACACTGGTTGTTTTGACTGTGTGCAAGACAAAATGAAATCTGAAGATTACTAAATGATTTTGAGTGGCAATGTAGCGCTCAGTGTCAGAAAGCTGGGTGTGTCCTAGGTGAGGGGTCTTCCAGCAGGACCATGACCCCCAACACTTCAAGAAGCCCAAGAAATGGATGGAAACAAAGCACTGGAGAGATCTGAAGTGACAGCAATGAGTCCGGATCTAAATCCTATTGACACCTGTGGAGAGATCTTAAAATTGTTGTTGGGAGAAGAGAAGAGAAGACGCCTTCAGATATGAGAGACCTGGAGGACAGCGGCCGGTTGCACCATATAATGATGTGATTCGGATTTCTCGTTTGTTCCCTTGGTTTGAATTTTGTCAGTTAATAAATATAAACTATTAACTCTTCTACTATGAACCTCCTCACTCTGCGCCATTCTATCCACACCTGCCTAAAACGTTTGCCCGGTACTGTATATAGATAGGCGGTGATGGCAGCCGGAGGCTCGTGGCCTAAGCCTTGCATGACACTACCCCATCTTAACAGTTCCTCAGGGATCCAGGTCCCGGTGTGATCATTTTTACCTGTGACCTGGTCGACCAGGATGCGCGAGGTGATGATTCTGCCGTACTGGGAGAAGAGCTGCTCCATCTCCTTCTGATTCATGGTTTTCGGGAGACTGCTCACGTACAGGTTGGCGTCGCGTATGGAGGCTGAGCTCGGGCGGGCGTAGGATACCTGGGAAAGATAGACCAGAGCAAAACATTATAACGTACAGTATATTGACCCCAGGACCGTATATAGAGGTATATCCAAGCATGGGGCAGGGTCTGTATGACGCCATGTGACCCCCTGTGATCCTCTGGACAGTGTCATTACCATAGAATTATGTGGCATCAGAGCGGGGTCTGCAGTATAGAAATGTCGGGGGGCTCACAGCCATCAGGTATGTGCCCTGGAGGCTGTGTGCGCAGCAGTGAAGAGGTTAAGTGTCTAATTTCCCTTGAGAGGTTCAACTGTTTGCGGCACCCCTAGACACGGTTACCACAGAGATGCTGCACCCCTCCAGGGACCCAACCCCGAGCCTGCACCGCTCACACACTGATGATGCAACTGTGCCTATCCACAGCCCGGCACCGCCGAGAGAAATTCACCGGAATGTGCCGGTACATTACATAATGTGCCTGCAGAATAGTGAGTGCAGCTCTGGAGTATAATACAGGATCAGTAATGTAATGTACGGTATGTACATAGAGACTGCACCAGCAGAATAGTGAGTGCAGCTCTGGAGTATAATACAGGATGTAACTCAGGATCAGTACAGGAGCAGTAATGTATGTGCACGGTGACTGCACCAGCAGAATAGTGAGTGCAGCTCTGGAGTATAATACAAGATGTAACTCTGGATAATTACAGGATCGGTAATGTATGTGCAGTGACTGCAGCAGCAGAATAGTGAGTGCAGCTCTGAAGTATAATACAGGAGGTAACCCAGGATCAGTACAGGATAAGTAATGTAAAGTATGTATATAGTGACTGCTCCAGCAGAATAGAGATTGCAGCTCTGGAGTATAATACAGGATCAGTACCAGATAAGTAATGTATATATACAGTGACTCCACCAGCAGAATAGTGAGTGCAGCTCTGGAGTATAATACAGGATCAGTAATGTAATGTATGTACGCAGTGACTGCACCAGCAGAATAGTAAGTGCAGCTCTGGGGTATAATACAGGAGGTAACTCAGGATCAGTAATGTAATGTATGCACACAATGACTGCACCAGCAGAATAGTGAGTGCAGCTATATGGAGGCGCAGAGGGATCACCTTTACTATATGGGGGGCACTATTAGTATATGGAAGCACAGAGGGGGCAGTATTAATATGTAGAGGTTCAGTAGGGTTACTATTCCTATGTGGAGACAAAGAGGAATGACACTCGCTATGCAAAGGAACCACTATTACTGTATGGTGGGACAGAAAAGGGTACTACTACTAGAAAGTGGTAGAAAAATGGCAGTATTACTATATGGAGGCACAGAGGGGGCACTATTATTATATGGAGTCACACAGAGGGGCACTATTATTATATGGAGTCACACGGAGGGGCACTATTATTATATGGAGTCACACAGAGGGGCACTATTATTATATGGAGTCACACAGAGGGTCACTATTACTGTATGGAGTCACACAGAGGGGCACTATTACTGTATGGAGTCACACAGAGGGGCACTATTACTGTATGGAGTCACACAGAGGGGCACTATTATTATATGGAGTCACACAGAGGGTCACTATTACTGTATGGAGTCACAGAGGGGCACTATTACTGTATGGAGTCACACAGAGGGGCACTATTACTGTATGGAGTCACACAGAGGGGCACTATTATTATATGGAGTCATACAGAGGGGCACTATTACTGTATGGAGTCACACAGAGGGGCATTATTACTGTATGGAGTCACACAGAGGGGCACTATTACTGTATGGAGGTACAGAGGGGCACTATTATTACTGTATGGAGTCACACACAGGGGCACTATTACTGTATGGAGGTACAGAGGGGCACTATTATTATATGGAGTCACACAGAGGGTCACTATTACTGTATGGAGTCACAGAGGGGCACTATTACTGTATGGAGTCACACAGAGGGGCACTATTATTATATGGAGTCATACAGAGGGGCACTATTACTGTATGGAGTCACACAGAGGGGCATTATTACTGTATGGAGTCACACAGAGGGGCACTATTACTGTATGGAGGTACAGAGGGGCACTATTATTATATGGAGTCACACAGAGGGGCACTATTATTATATGCTGTCACACAGAGGGGCACTATTACTGTATGGAGTCACACAGAGGGGCACTATTACTGTATGGAGGTACAGAGGGGCACTATTACTGTATGGAGTCACACAGAGGGGCATTATTACTGTATGGAGTCACACAGAGGGGCACTATTACTGTATGGAGTCACACAGAGGGGCACTATTATTATATGGAGTCACACAGAGGGGCACTATTATTATATGGAGTCACACAGAGGGTCACTATTACTGTATGGAGTCACAGAGGGGCACTATTATTATATGGAGTCATACAGAGGGGCACTATTACTGTATGGAGTCACACAGAGGGGCACTATTATTATATGGAGTCATACAGAGGGGCACTATTACTGTATGGAGTCACACAGAGGGGCATTATTACTGTATGGAGTCACACAGAGGGGCACTATTACTGTATGGAGGTACAGAGGGGCACTATTATTATATGGAGTCACACAGAGGGGCACTATTACTGTATGGAGGTACAGAGGGGCACTATTATTATATGGAGTCACACAGAGGGGCACTATTACTGTATGGAGGTACAGAGGGGCACTATTACTGTATGGAGTCACACAGAGGGGCACTATTACTGTATGGAGGTACAGAGGGGCACTATTATTATATGGAGTCACACAGAGGGGCACTATTACTGTATGGAGGTACAGAGGGGCGCTATTACTGTATGGAGTCACACAGAGGGGCACTATTACTGTATGGAGGTACAGAGGGGCACTATTACTGTATGGAGTCACACAGAGGGGCATTATTACTGTATGGAGTCACACACAGGGGCACTATTACTGTATGGAGGTACAGAGGGGCACTATTATTATATGGAGTCACACACAGGGGCACTATTATTATATGCTGTCACACAGAGGGGCACTATTACTGTATGGAGTCACACAGAGGGGCACTATTACTGTATGGAGTCACACAGAGGGGCACTATTACTGTATGGAGGTACAGAGGGGCACTATTACTATATGGAGACACAGAGGGGCACTATTACTGTATGGAGTCACACAGAGGGGCACTATTACTGTATGGAGTCACACAGAGGGGCACTATTACTGTATGGAGTAACACAGAGGGGCACTATTACTGTATGGAGTCACACAGAGGGGCACTATTACTGTATGGAGTCACACAGAGGGGCATTATTACTGTATGGAGGTACAGAGGGGCACTATTACTGTATGGAGGTACAGAGGGGCACTATTACTGTATGGAGGTACAGAGGGGCACTATTACTGTATGGAGGTACAGAGGGGCACTATTACTGTATGGAGGTACAGAGGGGCACTATTACTGTATGGAGTCACACAGAGGGGCACTATTACTGTATGGAGGTACAGAGGGGCACTATTACTGTATGGAGTCACACAGAGGGGCACTATTACTGTATGGAGGTACAGAGGGGCACTATTACTGTATGGAGTCACACAGAGGGGCATTATTACTGTATGGAGTCACACACAGGGGCACTATTACTGTATGGAGGTACAGAGGGGCACTATTATTATATGGAGTCACACACAGGGGCACTATTATTATATGCTGTCACACAGAGGGGCACTATTACTGTATGGAGTCACACAGAGGGGCACTATTACTGTATGGAGTCACACAGAGGGGCACTATTACTGTATGGAGGTACAGAGGGGCACTATTACTATATGGAGACACAGAGGGGCACTATTACTGTATGGAGTCACACAGAGGGGCACTATTACTGTATGGAGTCACACAGAGGGGCACTATTACTGTATGGAGTCACACAGAGGGGCACTATTACTGTATGGAGTCACACAGAGGGGCACTATTACTGTATGGAGGTACAGAGGGGCACTATTACTGTATGGAGGTACAGAGGGGCACTATTACTGTATGGAGTCACACAGAGGGGCATTATTACTGTATGGAGTCACACACAGGGGCACTATTACTGTATGGAGGTACAGAGGGGCACTATTATTATATGGAGTCACACAGAGGGGCACTATTACTGTATGGAGTCACACAGAGGGGCACTATTACTGTATGGAGTCACACAGAGGGGCACTATTACTATATGGAGACACAGAGGGGCACTATTACTGTATGGAGTCACACAGAGGGGCACTATTACTGTATGGAGTCACACAGAGGGGCACTATTACTGTATGGAGTCACACAGAGGGGCACTATTACTGTATGGAGGTACAGAGGGGCACTATTACTGTATGGAGTCACACAGAGGGGCACTATTACTGTATGGAGTCACACAGAGGGGCACTATTACTGTATGGAGGTACAGAGGGGCACTATTACTGTATGGAGGTACAGAGGGGCACTATTACTGTATGGAGTCACACAGAGGGGCATTATTACTGTATGGAGGTACAGAGGGGCACTATTATTATATGGAGTCACACACAGGGGCACTATTATTATATGCTGTCACACAGAGGGGCACTATTACTGTATGGAGTCACACAGAGGGGCACTATTACTGTATGGAGTCACACAGAGGGGCACTATTACTGTATGGAGGTACAGAGGGGCACTATTACTATATGGAGACACAGAGGGGCACTATTACTGTATGGAGTCACACAGAGGGGCACTATTACTGTATGGAGGTACAGAGGGGCACTATTACTATATGGAGACACAGAGGGGCACTATTACTGTATGGAGTCACACAGAGGGGCACTATTACTGTATGGAGTCACACAGAGGGGCACTATTACTGTATGGAGTCACACAGAAGGGCACTATTACTGTATGGAGGTACAGAGGGGCACTATTACTGTATGGAGGTACAGAGGGGCACTATTACTGTATGGAGTCACACAGAGGGGCACTATTACTGTATGGAGTCACACAGAGGGGCACTATTACTATATGGAATCACACAGAGGGGCACTATTACTGTATGGAGTCACACAGAGGGGCACTATTACTATATGGAATCACACAGAGGGGCACTATTGCTGTATGGGGACCTAGAGCGGTATTATAGCTATGGCAGCATGGCGTTTGTGTAGCGGTGGGGCACAGTACATGGGGTGTTGGTAAAATGATGACCCAATGATATCTGTGAGGTTAGTTCTGCAAAGATGAGTTATGGATGGAAAACATGTTGATGGGGGTCTGGGCTGAAAAAATGGCGCAAATGCGAAATGAGCGCCTACGATGACTGTGAACATCACCGGTAATTCACTGTAGTGCCCGTGCACTGCAATGTACACATGTATGGTCTGCAGGGCATCATGTTGCATGTAATTCTACTGCAGCGCCACCACAGGACAAGCGAGGTATGACACTGTTCTCATTGAAGTGAATGGGCTGTGTATAATGTGTGGGGTCAGAGAAGCGCTCTGTGGAGACCCCCCTCTATTAAACCTCTCTTAGTACAGTAATGTGACAGTGATCTGCTGGGAGTTGTAGTCCTTCCATTATATTAGCTGTGTGGTGACGTGGCTCGGTGGCTGCATGCTCCGTGTCACTTTCATTAGGTCGCAGTGGTGATGACAGCCATTACACCCGGCGCTGTGTTGGGGCAGGAGCCGCCGCTGTGCCCTGACCCCGCCATTATTATCCTTGATTAAGTCACTTTTCGGCTACACGAGACTTATCCTTTAAGTTTTCCTGTGAGGAGCTGATTTGGGCTCTAATGGCAGCAGCTGGCTTCCTGCGCCAATCTCCGCTGCCCCCCATCACTTAATCTCCAGGGGCTATACCCCGTAATTAGCCGCAGAGGGGACAGATGGCGGAGGCCTTTGTGCGCCCTCCTCCCCCCTCGCCCCACTATTCACAGCAGCCGCTCCCCCAGGGCCCAAGATTTGAATGACAAAGGAAAGACAAATAAAAGAATGTCCCCGTCCTCCCTGACCTGCGGCCTCCACCAAAGACATGACCTTCAGGGGGGAGATGGAGGATAGGGGCATCTGTCAGTGCAGGGGGGGGGGGTACCGCCATTATTCCCAATATCTGTATGTACACATCACACAGGGCACATGTAAGAAAATATGGATGGCAATGACCTGGTGTATCTAAGCTATGTGTGATATTGAGCAGGTGTATCTCAGCATATTACGGGTGATACCCTACAGCCAAAAGCAAACTAATCACATGTGCAGCAAAATCTGTGGTGAATGTTTTTTTTTGCGTGGGGTATCCAATCCTATCATATGTGATACTGTCTGCTGATATACTGTATCTCACCTTGTGTGTGATTTTGTCAACTTATACACTGTACCTAAGCTTGTGTGTGATTCTGTCTGCTTATACACTGTATCTCAGCTTGTGTGTGATTCTGTCTGCTTATACACTGTATCTAAGCTTGTGTGTGATTCTGTCTGCTTATACACTGTATCTCAGCTTGTGTGTGATTCTGTCTGCTTATACACTGTAGCTAAGCTTGTGTGTGATTCTGTCTGCTTATACACTGTATCTAAGCTTGTGTGTGATTCTGTCTGCTTATACACTGTATCTCAGCTTGTGTGTGATTCTGTCTGCTTATACACTGTATCTCAGCTTGTGTGTGATTCTGTCTGCTTATACACTGTATCTCAGCTTGTGTGTGATTCTGTCTGCTTATACACTGTATCTAAGCTTGTGTGTGATTCTGTCTGCTTATACACTGTATCTAAGCTTGTGTGTGATTCGGTCTGCTTATACACTGTATCTAAGCTTGTGTGTAATACTGTCTGCTTATACACTGTATCTAAGCTTGTGTGTGATTCTGTCTGCTTATACACTGTATCTCAGCTTGTGTGTGATTCGGTCTGCTTATACACTGTATCTAAGCTTGTGTGTGATTCGGTCTGCTTATACACTGTATCTAAGCTTGTGTGTGATTCTGTCTGCTTATACACTGTATCTAAGCTTGTGTGTAATACTGTCTGCTTATACACTGTATCTAAGCTTGTGTGTGATTCTGTCTGCTTATACACTATATCTAAGCTTGTGTGTGATTCTGTCTGCTGATACACTGTATCTAAGCTTGTGTGTGATTCTGTCTGCTTATACACTGTATCTCAGCTTGTGTGTGATTCTGTCTGCTTATACACTGTATCTAAGCTTGTGTGTGATTCTGTCTGCTTATACACTGTATATAAGCTTGTGTGTGATTCTGTCTGCTTATACACTGTATCTAAGCTTGTGTGTAATACTGTCTGCTTATACACTGTATCTAAGCTTGTGTGTGATTCTGTCTGCTTATACACTGTATCTAAGCTTGCGTGTAATACTGTCTGCTTATACACTGTATCTAAGCTTGTGTGTGATTCTGTCTGCTGATACACTGTAGCTAAGCTTGTGTGTGATTCTGTCTGCTTATACACTGTATCTAAGCTTGTGTGTGATTCTGTCTGCTTATACACTGTATCTAAGCTTGTGTGTGATTCTGTCTGCTGATACACTGTAGCTAAGCTTGTGTGTGATTCTGTCTGCTTATACACTGTATCTAAGCTTGTGTGTGATTCTGTCTGCTTATACACTGTATCTAAGCTTGTGTGTGATTCTGTCTGCTTATACACTGTATCTAAGCTTGTGTGTGATTCTGTCTGCTGATACAGTGTATCTCAGCCTGTGTGTGATTCTGTCTGCTGATACACTGTATCTAAGCTTGTGTGTGATTCTGTCTGCTGATACACTGTATCGCAGCTTATGTGTGATTCTGTCTGCTGATACACTGTATCTAAGCTTGTGTGTAATACTGTCTTCTGATACACTGTATCTCAGCTTGTGTGTGATACTGTCTGCTGAGCAGATGTATATAACCCTATCATGTGTGTTATACTGTTGGCTGAGCTGATGCATCTATGCCTTTAGTGTGATACTGTTTGATGTGGATGCATCTAAGGCTATAATATGCGATACTGTCTGCTAAGCTGCTGTAGCTAAGCTTATAATGTGTGATATTGTCTACCAAGCTGTTGCATATTAGCCAATCATGTGCCACACTGTCTGCTGAGCTGGAGTATCTAAGGCTATAATGTGTTATACTGTCTTCTTAGTTGATGTATCTAAGCCTATATGTGATACTTTTTATCGAGCTGTTGCATATAAGCCAATGAAGTGTGATACTGACTGCTATGCCAATGTATCTAAGCCTTTCATGTGCAATACTATCTACTGAGCTGGTGCATCTAAACCTTTCATGTATGATACTATCTAGTTGGTGTATCTAAGTCTTTCATGTGTGATATTGTGTTCTGAGCCAAAACATCTAAGCTTATCACACATGATACAATGCAGCTGAGCTGTTGTATATAAATCAATCATGTGAGATACTAACTGCTGGGCCGATGTACCTAAGTCTTCCATGTGTGATACTATCTACTGAGCTGCAGTATCTAAGCCACTGAGTGATACTGTATATAGGACACGTTTCTCCAGTCTTCTGCTCACCTTGATGGTCTTCGTCTGTAGTTTGAGTCCATTGAGGGTGTTTATGGCTTTATCTGCGTCATTGGGGTCCACGTAGTTTACGAATCCGTATCCCAGGCTCTGACCTGCAGGAGAAGGTAGATTCATGGTGGTCGGTGTTATCTGACAGGACAGAAGTCATAGACAGCACAAAGGATCCCGGGTGGCTGGAGCTGCACTCTCGGGTCAGGGGTCTCCTGGTGACCACAAAGCCACCACCTGCCCGTACCAAGATCCTGTACCAAGATACATCTATTTGGGAGATGAATGGAATATATGAAGGGGGTTTCTGAGGAGGAATCCCATATAATATGGCCGCTTGTCCTCCATTGTGCTACACTTACACAACCCTGTGTGACCGAGGCTTCTAAGATCATCATCCAGCCCTGATCTCCGGACGGAGACCTCCATCTTTACACCATGTTCTTTCCCACAAATTCTCCAGAGCTTCAATATTGCGCTGAAGCCATGTTGTGGTGGCCGGTTGTTGAGGAAATGATGTTGGTTACCGAGGCCACCTGGTGTCTTAATTATGTCAATAGAGTGATTCTGAGATTAAAAATGGCCGCCCCGGTTTCATGCCCACTGGAGAGGAGTCAGTAGGGTTAATATTAAAGGAGGTTATGAGCGAAAATGTCCATTAAATATTCCACCACCACGAAGAGGCACACTGAGATCACTGTGAGTCACGAGATCGACAGGTAGCTGAGAGGTCAAGAATAGTGACCACCCAAAAATCACTGTCTGCCTTAACACCAGCATGTTAGGAGTTATTAAGTGTTTCTATTCAAATTGTCTCTCCAGTAAAGGAGACAAACTCTAGCACAGCGCCACCTATTGGAAGTAGCGATCCTAAAAGTCACAAGTGGATTTTCGACAATCCTTTGCAATATGACTCAGGATATATAAGCCAGATCACAATCCCAATTTGCAATAAGTGTTTCTAGTAATTGCAGCAGTGCCCCTCTTCCCTTCCCCAGTGGTCACTACCGTGCTCTTCTCCCTTTCTCCAGCAGTCACAGCAGTGCCCCTCTTCCTTTCCCCAGCAGTCACAGCAGTGCCCTCTTTCCCCAGCAGTCACAGCAGTGCCCCTCTTCCTTTCCCCAGCAGTCACAGCAGTGCCCTCTTTCCCCAGCAGTCACAGCAGTGCTCCTCTTCCTTTCCCCAGCAGTCACAGTAGTGCCCCTCTTCCTTTCCCCAGCAGTCACGCAGTGCCCCTCTTCATTTCCCCAGCAGTCACGCAGTGCCCCTCTTCCTTTCCCCAGCAGTCACAGCAGTTTCCTTCTTCCTTTCCCCAGCAGTCACAGCAGTGCCCCTCTTCCTTTCCCCAGCAGTCACAGTAGTGCCCCTCTTCCTTTCCCAAGCAGTCATAGCAGTACCCCTCTTCCTTTCCCCAGCAGTCACAGCAGTGCCCCTCTTTCTTTCCCCAGCAGTCACAGCAGTGCCCCTCTTTCTTTCCCCAGCAGTCACAGCAGTGCCCTCTTTCCCCAGCAGTCACAGCAGTGCCCCTCTTTCTTTCCCCAGCAGTCACATCAGTTTCCCTCTTACTTTCCCCAGCAGTCACAGCAGTGCCCCTCTTCCTTTCCCCAGCAGTCACAGCAGTGCCCCTCTTCCTTTCCCCAGCAGTCACAGTAGTGCCCCTCTTCCTTTCCCAAGCAGTCATAGCAGTACCCCTCTTCCTTTCCCCAGCAGTCACAGTAGTGCCCCTCTTCCTTTCCCAAGCAGTCATAGCAGTACCCCTCTTCCTTTCCCCAGCAGTCACAGTAGTGCCCCTCTTCCTTTCCCAAGCAGTCATAGCAGTACCCCTCTTCCTTTCCCCAGCAGTCACAGCAGTGCCCCTCTTCCTTTCCCCAGCAGTCACAGCAGTGCCCCTCTTTCTTTCCCCAGCAGTCACATCAGTTTCCCTCTTACTTTCCCCAGCAGTCACAGCAGTGCCCCTCTTCCTTTCCCCAGCAGTCACAGCAGTGCCCCTCTTCCTTTCCCCAGCAGTCACAGCAGTGCCCCTTTTCCTTTCCCCGGTAGACACAGCAGTGCTCTTCTTGCTTTCCCCAGCAGTCACAGCAGTGCCCCTATTCCTTTCCCCAGCAGTCACAGCAGTGCCCCTCTTCCTTACCCCAGCAGTCACAGCAGTGCCCCTCTTCCTTTCCCCCGCAGTCACAGCAGTGCCCCTCTTCCTTTCCCCCGTAGTCACAGCAATGCCCCTCTTCCTTTCCCCAGCAGTCACAGCAGTGCCCCTCTTCCTTTCCCCCGCAGTCACAGCAGTGCCTCTCTTCCTTTCCCCCGCAGTCACATCAATGCCCCTCTTCCTTTCCCCAGCAGTCACAGCAATGCCCCTCTTACTTTCCCCAGCAGTCACAGCAGTGCCCCTCTTCCTTTCCCCAGCAGTCACATCAGTGCCCCTCTTCCTTTCCCCCGCAGTCACATCAATGCCCCTCTTACTTTCCCCAGCAGTCACAGCGGTGCCCCTCTTCCTTTCCCCAGCAGTCACAGCAATGCCCCTCTTACTTTCCCCCGCAGTCACATCAATGCCCCTCTTCCTTTCCCCAGCAGTCACATCAGTGCCCCTCTTCCTTTCCCCAGCAGTCACAGCAATGCCCCTCTTACTTTCCCCAGCAGTCACAACAGTGCCCCTCTTCCTTTCCCCAGCGGTCACAGCAGTGCCCCTCTTCCTTTCCCCAGCGGTCACAACAGTGCCCCTCTTCCTTTCCCCAGCGGTCACAACAGTGCCCCTCTTCCTTTCCCCAGCAGACACAGCAGTGCCCCTCTTCTTTTCCCCAGTATGGGCGATAGCCATGGAATACTATTGATATCGGGGAGGAAGGGTTAACAGTCACCCTTTTTGGAGGAATAAATAATGAGTTGGCATTTTAATGGCATATCGAGATCCCATTATTCAATCAAAAATGAAGGCAGCCATGTTATCATCTCCGATCTACAATGACATCTGTCAAAGCAGAAGTGAATTACCGTGAGATGAATTATAAATCTCAATTATAACAAAAATATGTCACTTAAAGGGGGATTCCATCATGTTCTAAATATAAGTTATTAAAGCAAGAATTGAATGATCTCAATATATCAAATACATATCCGGCACTAGAGTACATGTTGGAGGCACCGAAGAAAGTATACAATGACAAGTATATCATACTACCGTGTAAACACAATTTTCTGACAGGAAAACTAGTGTTGATACCCGTGGCAACCAATTAGAAATCAGCTTAGAAAAATGAAAGCTGCAATGTAATTGGTTGCTAGGGGCTACAAGTCGGTTTTGATAGATGAGGCCTAGTATCAGCTTCATGTCATGTAAATGAGCTTTCCTAGACCCCCGACTGGCAAGCTAGCTAGGCAGTAATGTCGATTTGTGCCTTAGAGTTCTGGGAATAATGGCGGCCATATTGGTTTTCTGTTACTGAGAAACTACTAAGAACCAGCTGAAAATGAAGTATGATTTTCTGAGGGAATAAGCTCTGATTTAGCAAATTGACCGGTGATCCTTTAGCTCAATTTCTATAGAGAAATCATTGTTCCATAAAAGAGACCCCTTTCTACGTCATTTACCATTTAAAGGGGATCTGTCACCGGGTCAAAAGTTGCCAGTTTTTCCTTCTATATAATTCTCACTCCTCCCCTGAGTATCCCAATGTGTTTTTTTTTTTAAAATCTGCCCTACGGATGCAGAGATATGGGCTTTTTAATTTAGCGCTAATTTTTGTGGTCTTTACAAAGGGGCGTGGCTCTCAAGGTTCCGTATGGGCGTGTCTTTGGGCTGCTCTGCATAAATATCCATCAGCCACGCCCCCTTAAAGGCCATGGAAATTAACAGTAAATAAGAAGACCCATATCTCTGGACCTGTAAGGCGGATTTTCAAAAAATAAAAATTGAAAGGATCAGAGAAAATAAAATAAGAGCAAAAGTCATCCATCCAGATTTACAGGGAGAAGTACACTGAGTATAACTCTCCACTGATGACCTTTCTGAAGGACGTCAATGAAGGCGGAGCTCAAAAATCAAGTCCAGGAGAACATTTTTGATATTTTACCTTCACCCTATTTGTTTTTTATTCAAGAATTTTTCCCTTGAGGCTCTTTCTCACTCTTCTTTTTGGCATAGACGGAAACATTTTGTAGTTCTTCAGCCTCAGGTCGGGCTGGATGATGTATCCCAGCCTACGAGTGGCCTCGGTCACACACCGGTGTGTAAGTGTAGCACTATCACACACAAGTCACAGTTTTATATGGAATTAGACTTCAGAAATCCCTTCTAATTTTCCAATATGGCGCCTTCAGTAGGACAGAGGAGCTTTACTTTCCATTAATAAGGAACAATAAGGATGAAGCCATCAGGGTGCTACAAGGTTCTGCAACCCCACAAGGATGCAGGGCCTACCCCCTTAGGGACCCAGAACCCCAGTGGTAACACCAAAAACCCAGGTAATCCCAATTTTCCCCAACATTCTCCCACACAATGGTACTTAGCTAGGGTGGGACCAATGGATGGCCGCCTAGAGGTGGAGCCAATCCAGTGCACTGGTTGATCAGGTGGGAGGGGCAGACTGTGGAGAGTAGTCAGGAAGACAGTAGTCAGAAGGGAGTCTGCAGTGAAACGGAGCAGACACAGTGAGAACTGCGGTGACTGTTGAAAGTGTAAGACAGCAGGAGAGTGAAGGTGGAACAGTGACCTGGTACCCAGGAGAAGAGGTTGCCGGTGGAATGTGGTGTAGTACTCCCAGAACTACGCACTGACGGGGTACAGGACCCTAGGACAGGAAAGAGCTTTGAGCTGACCTGTTAACACCTGCACAGCAAGGGGACCATCAGGGACCTTGCGGACCCTAAAGAATCTGAAGACTCAGTAGCAAAGGGAGAACCGGGGACAGGACCAGAGACTCCAACCCCACAGGGTTCACGCTACCGTCAGGTGGACAGAAGTGCACAAACCACAGAACGGGGACCCCCAGTGTTCTATACCACGGGGACCCACTTACCAGAGACAGGTGCAGGGGAAGAAGGTACCAGAGAACCAGACTGGCACTGGAATGAAGGGGACCTAGAGGTGAAACCAGCCGGCCTCGGGCCACCAGTTACCATCACAAGAAAGTCAGTAAACCATTTGCACTGAATACCTGTGTGGACTACCTTCTTCCGACACCCACTGCACCATACACCCGCTGGGGCAAAACCCTACTTGCGGAGGGACTACCATACTAGCTGCCAATACCACCAGCCCCACTGGAGACATTCTGCAGCGGCGGCTCCCTACACTTAGCCGCAACACCGCAAGTTGCGTCACGTATAAACTTTATTCAACAAGCCCCTGTAAATATCCCCATCACAAAAAGGGCCCAGGGCACGGAACCGGGCCACCAAAGGGACATTCCCAATATATACATTGCCCGGAACCGAGTACCCCATATCCCTGGGTACTACACTATCACACAACCCTAACCCTTCACATGGCCTCCTACCTGTGAGTTTTCCAATGGAGCCACCTATGAACCCTTTACATGGCCTCCTACCTGTCAATTTACCAATGGAGCCACCTATGAACCGTTCACATGGCCTCCTACCTGTGATTTTACCAATGGAGCCACCTATGAACCCTTCACATGGCCTCCTACCTGTCAATTTACCAATGGAGTCACCTATGAACCCTTCACATGGCCTCTTACCTGTGATTTTATCTCTGACCAGCTTACAGGACTCGATATCTCCGATGCTTCCAAAAAGGCTCTTGAACTCTTCTTGCGTCATATTCTGAGGAAGATAATTGACGATCAAGTTGGTTTTACTGTCGTCTGCAGCTCCGTTTGTGCCGTTGAGGATGCCCACACTGCCGGGACCATTGCTGGCCTGCGTCTCCATGGTGCTTATTATCTGCTGGAGGGAAGAGAAGAAGAGAAGAGAGCAGCACGTCAGCGTCCATCTTTATCTCATGGTTCCATGAGTCACATCACGGCCTCACCACGTGAGGTCATCTTTACTGCCGGTCCTCCCTGGCACACATTGCCGAGCATCTGCTGATGTCACCTCTTGCCAGAAATCTCATGGAGTCATCGGGTATATGAGGGCACTCCGTTCTGATTCCTTCATAACATGCGGCCAGGCAAAATGTCCAACAGGAACCCCACCGATTACAGGTCTTTGATAATATGATGACCTAAGGGACCTTCTGGGCCGGCTACTTCAACTGCAACCCCCGACACCAGTTATAGATATACCCCTGGAGTCAGGATTTACAGAACAGCTACAGAACCTCTTAAGGCCCCGTCACACACACAGATGAATCTTTGGCAGATCTGTGGTTGCAGTGAATTCATGGACATATTGTTCCATTTGTAAACAGACACAAACCTGGCACTGATTGTCCACAATTTCACTGCAACCACAGATCTACCACAGATCTACCACAGATCTACCACAGATCTACCACAGATCTACCACAGATCTACCACAGATCTACCACAGATCTACCACAGGTCTACCACAGGTCTACCACAGATCTACCACAGATCTACCACAGACCTACCACAGATCTACCACAGGTCTACCACAGGTCTACCACAGATCTACCACAGATCTACCACAGATCTACCACAGATCTACCACAGGTCTACCACAGGTCTACCACAGATCTACCACAGGTCTACCACAGGTCTACCACAGATCTACCACAGGTCTACCACAGATCTACCACAGATCTACCACAGATCTACCACAGATCTACCACAGGTCTACCACAGGTCTACCACAGATCTACCACAGGTCTACCACAGGTCTACCACAGATCTACCACAGGTCTACCACAGGTCTACCACAGATCTACCACAGATCTACCACAGATCTACCACAGGTCTACCACAGATCTACCACAGGTCTACCACAGATCTACCACAGGTCTACCACAGGTCTACCACAGGTCTACCACAGATCTACCACAGATCTACCACAGATCTACCACAGATCTACCACAGATCTACCACAGATTTATCTCTGTGTCTGACAGGGCCTTTAGTCTCCACACACATGCTTCTGGAGAACCTCAAGTCAATCACTGAATGACAAGGCTCCTCACGAAGAGGTTCTGCAGTAGCTGGATTATGTTTGACGCAGTCAACTCCTCGACCTACATACAAAATCTGAAACTAGGCCCCGTCGTGATGGTTTAATGTCAAGGAACATGTTTTCTGTGCTGACAGGGTGCCATCTATCCTCGCTTCTACACCGGCCGCCATCACGGATAGGAATGGACATCTGTGTCCGTGTGAGTGTATGGAGGGGCTCGATGGGCATCTGTCTGCCGCGAGCCTCCTGCTGTAATTAGCCCGGCAGCCGCAAATAAGCAGGACGCCTTTAACGAGATTTCAGCCGCATTATGCCTTTAAAGACCCTACTCATCCTCCCGGGCCGAGGATTACAGGGAAAGAGGACAGCGGAGATAAAGCTGTAAACTGATTACTGGCCAAAGCCCCACGGCGGTGAATGGGTTAAGGACGAAGCCCCCCTTCTATCCCCACCTTCCCTGAATCAAACCCCTTCAAGCGAATCTTTATCCAAGAACGAAATGCTGACAGTTCTTTTAACTGGGTACCAAGTCATTGCCAGTGACCCAGATATGGAAGCGCCGGCATCAAAGCCGTCCATGCAACCTTCTATATATAGCAAAAATGAGAAAAAAATGAACCCATCAGCGCATAATAATAACGGAGGCGTATTATTGTTATGGGATATTATTATTATTATTAGATATTATTATTAACCGAGCCCCCCCATCCCCCACCCCTCCAACCGGAGATGTCCAGGCACCACGCAAATGGGGAAAGTTGGGGTAATGGCAAAGAAGCCCTAAGAGGGAAGAGGTATAATTGGGTCCTGGTCCATAATGGGGGCCCAAAGACCCCTCTCCCACCACATAAGTGGACACCTATATTATCAATGGCGTGTATAGGTGGGGGTGTTACTGATTTGGGGGCTCTAATACTGATTTTGTAATGGGGTCCAGGACCTTTAAAGGGGTATTCCCATCTCCAAGATCCTGTCCTAATATGTAGTAGGTGTAATAATAATAATATTAGAAAATATCTCCAATTAGCAATGTACTATAGTTCTCCTGATTAGCCATGCCTCTTACCTCATGTGCAGGGCATTGCAGCTTAGGTACCCATGGTTACGATCACAAAAAACTAACGGTCACTATATGAGTGGTCATAATATTAATATAAGTAAATACCTCCAATTAGAAATGTAGTATATCTCTCCTGATTAGCTATTTCTCTTACCTCATGTGCAGAGCATTGCCGCTTAGGTATCCATGATTACGATCACGAGCAACTAACTGTCCCTATATGAGTGGTCGTAATATTAATTTTAGTAAATACCTTCAATTAGAAATGTAGTGTAGTTCTCCTGATTAGCCATGTCTCTTAACCTCATGTGCAGGGCATTGCAGCTTAGGTATCCATGGTTATGACCATAAGCAACTAACTGTCACTATATGAGTGAATGTAACCATGGATACCTAAGCTATAGTGCCCTGCACATGAGGTAAGGGCCAAAGCTAATACTACATTTCTAATTGGAGATATTTGCTAATATTCTTATTATTACTTATACTTACATATTGAAATAGGATCTTAGAGATGTGAATACCCCTTTAATGCCATTACTGTAAATTTAAAGGGGAACTCCCATCTCCAAGATCCCAATATGTGCTAGGTGTAATGATATTACCAAATATCTCCAATTAGAAATGTAGTATAGTTTTGATATAGCCATGTCTCGTACCTCATGTGCAGGGCATTGCAGGACCTCAGGTATCCATGGTTACGAGTATAAGTGGATGTAACCATGGATACCTAAGCTGCAATGCCCTGGTTACGACCATTAGTAACTAACTGTCACCATATAAGTGGATGTAACCATAGATACCTAAGCTACAATGCCCTGCACATGAGGTACGTGACATAGCTAATCAGGAGAGCTATACTACATTTCTAATTGGAGATATTTGCTCATATTATTATACCTAATACATATTGCTATCTCTAAGCTGCAATGCCCTGCACATGAGGTAAGTGACATAGCTAATCAGGAGAGCTATACTACATTTCTAATTGGAGATATTTGCTCATATTATTATACCTAATACATATTGAAATACCTAAGCTGCAATGCCCTGCACATGAGGTAAGAGACATAGCTAATCAGGAGACCTATACTACATTTCTAATTGGAGATATTTGCTAATATTCTCATTATTACATATACTACATATTAGGATAGGATCTTGGAGATGGGAATACCCTTTAATCCTAAGTATACTGGAAGACCTTTGGGCCCTTTAGAGGTTCCAGGGCAAAGTACAACTGCGACCTCTTCCACCCAAAATGTACACCCCTAGAAATCCTAGACACCAATTTCAAGAGAACCCAATTCCTGCACCCCTCCCTTCCCCTTCAACTTTAATATATGATGACCGGCTGTACAATGGCCGATTCCCTTCAGGCTCAATAGCCTATCATGGCAGAGTGATTTATGTTTTTTTTTTTGTTTTTTTTTTATTAATAATTTTGTCCAGAACACTTCATTAGGGAATTAGTATTCATTTCTGTAAAACAAAATTGCATGTAAGTGGCTTCAAATCCGCAGTCTATTTGCCTGCTTTCAGCTGCATTGATATCTGAACGTACTCATTTGGAGTACAGCTGATGGTAGTGATGTGTCAGCTCAGCACCTGTCTTCACCTCTGAACAATCTCATACAGCAGTTTATCCCTAGAGTTACTACTGAGAACTAACAGGTGATGAATTAAAACTTTCACTGCCATCAGCTGTACTCCCAATGTTCAGATATGAATACAGCTGAAAGCAGGCTAACAGACCAGGGAAAAGCAGGGGTTTGGAAGCATTTACATGTATGTTTTTACACATCCCCTAATGAAGTAATTTGCAAAGTTTCATAACTTTCCATACTGGACAAAATTCCACAGGACAGGAATTGTGCACGCAAAGGCATTTCCACCTATTATCAAAAACTTACAAGTAACCATAAACCTTTAGGTTGCTCTTTTTCTTTCTTAAAATTTCTTGACTTTTTCTGAAGTGGCCATCAGATGTGACAGTAAAAGACCTGAGACTAGGACAGAGATTTGTCTTCCAACAAGACAATGATCCCAAACATAAAGCAAAATCTACAATGGAATGGTTCACAAATAAACGTATCCAGGTGTTAGAATGGCCAAGTCACAGTCCAGACCTGAACCCAATCGAGAATCTGTGGAAAGAGCTGAAAACTGCTGTTCACAAACGCTCTCCATCCAACCTCACTCAGCTCCAGCTGTTTACAAAGGAAGAATGGGCAAGAATTTCAGTCTCTCGATGTGCAAAACTGATAGACACATACCCCAAGAGACTGTGTCGCGGGCGGAGGAGGGGACGCCGCGCTCTCCCACTGCTGCTCGGGTCCGGCCGCCGCGGCCGCTGCGGCCTGCTGCTGCTCGGTGGCTCGAGCGATGAGCCGGATCCTGGGGACTCTAGCGGCGCTCCTCGCCCGTGAGTGAAAGGGGGTTGTTGGGTGTGGGGATGGTTTATTGTCCGTGACGCCACCCACGGTTGTGGTGATTTATTGGCACCACCGCTGCTCTGTATGGGGATCCCGGGAAGGGTGGTATGGAGCAGCCAGTTGTTGTGTTGCCCCTCCGTGGGTAGGGGTTGGTGATCCCGGGGCCCAGTGATGAGGTGGGAGATGCAGGGCTTGGTGGGCGCAGGGACGCGGGGGGCAGCGCGGTGCCTTGCGGCACTGTGGTACTCACTCAGCCTGAGACGTTGACACAGTTTTACGGTAAACCACACGGCTGGAAAGACGGTTCCCACGGACGGCTGCACTTGCTCTCCCAGTAGGTAACGGTGATGTCCCTTTGACCTGCACCTAGTGTTTCTGTGTTGGTAGCGATGGGTTCCCACCGGTAACCCGCTCCCCGGCTTGGATATGGGCCGGAGGAGCCCTACTTTGCCCGCAGACGCTGGCCCCGAGGAACTGGTGCCCTGGCGGTGGCGGTGTTCCTCCTTAATGGTTGGACTTTTGCCTTCAGTCGGGACTTGGTTGTTGGGGGATCGACGTCCCCTTCACTGACGGATTCGGCAAATTATGGCGACTCCTAGCCTTGCCGGGGTCTGAGAGGCCCCTGCCCTGGTGCTGACTGTCCTTCGTATACTGTTCCAGACCGCCGGGCCACTACCCGTCCGCGGTCCTTCCAGCAACCTCCGAGCAGTCCCCCTCCAGACTATCACCGTCGTTGCTGACCTTGCTGACACTGTCCTGCACTTAGCCGGACCAACTTCAGGGCTTTCTACGCTCACTTTTACTCTTTTCTTCTTTGCTCCACTACCACTTCACTTTCACTTAGCTCCTCTACCACTTCCTTCTACTTTCACTTCCCTCACTGTACTGCCTGGTTCCTCCCGCCTCCAGGGCTGTGTACTCCTCGGTGGGCGGAGCCAACCGCCTGGCCCACCCCCTGGTGTGAACATCAGCCCCTGGAGAAAGGCAACAAGGATTTTAGTAGCTTTGGTGTTCCTAACTGGGATGTAGGGTGTGGTGGTGTGATGACCTGTGACCCCTGGCTTGCCCAGGGCGTCACATTCCCCCTTAGCAAAATGCAGACCGTCCGCGGGCTGCCCGTCCAACACCGGTTTTATTTTTCTGTAAATATATAAAAAGTAAACGGTAACATATTTATCATAACATCATCCCACAACGGGAGGCACATTTCTTAAACGTTACTAAACGGTTTTACGAGTACGGTTTCCGCTCTCTCCCACCCAAGCAACCTGGCCCTGATGCTGCCCCTAAAGCCCAGGCAGCACCCCTTGACCCAAGTCCAGCACCAGTTAGCCGAGCGGGATCTGTCCTTCCCCTCCAGAGGGTAGCCACCGGTTCCTTTAGTGGCTGGGCCCCAGCCTGCTCTGCTAAGGGCCCTCCCTCCAACCTGCCTCTCCGGAGGCGGCAACTGCGGAAAACGGTACGGTAAAACAACTTATTTACAAGCCACTTAACATTTGTGGTTGCCCTGCAAGTTCACGGGCTTGTCCATGGATAGTTCCCATGCTAACTTTTTAAACGGTCCCCACGGGGACAACGGTGCCGGCTCCGGCCGGTTCAATCATTGTTAATCAGGTGAAGCACACGGTAATCATTTTTACTTATCATTCTCAAAACTTTTTAAACTTTTTCCAAACATTCAACAACACTCTGGTGGTCCCAACGGGGACTGGACAACGGTGCTCTGCTGCCCTACTCCGGACCTTCAGCTTCATCCGAGGGAGGGGGTGCAGGACTCACTCTGCTCTCCTGGCTGCCCCGCAGTTTGGCATCTAGGGCAAACCACCCCCTCTCTCCACAGTGCCGGGTATACTGCACAATATCCCCCGGCATCAGATTACGGCCGGGGTGCTCCTCAGGCAGGTGGGCATTCACATCCCGCCGGGCTATAAACACTTCGGCCTCCAGGCCCGGTTCATAAATAAACCCGTAGCCCCGGCGGACATCAAACCGCCTCACCTGCCCCTCGTACAGCGCTCCCCGGACACGGAATGTTGCTTGCCGGAGGTTCTCCTTTTCTCTAATGGCTCTGGCCACCAGCTCGGCCTTCTTTCTCTCCCGTTCACCGATCTCCAGGCCCAACGGTACCGGCTCCCTATCCCAATACGGCGCTGCTGCGAGCTCCGGCGCACGGGTCGGGCCCCGCGGGACATTCTGGACGTTGCCCACTGTCAGGAATCTGGGCGGCGTGTCCCGCGGTGTCTTGGCCTTGGGCGCTGCCTAACAGCAACAACCCGGCGCTACCTCAGCCGAGGTGTGGGGGATGGGCATAGGGGCTTTCCGCTGCTGGGCCTTCGGCTCGGAGCGGGTCATCAGCTCCGGCTCGGGGGATTTTTCATGGGATGCCTCCGGTTCTGTTTTTGGGGCCTTCCAGGGCAACACCTCCGGTCGACTACGGGCTCCGGCTACAGGTCGGCCCACCTGGGCGGGGACGCTGGGTATTGCTACCGGTTGCGGTGGTAGCAGGCCTAGTGGCGGGGTCACAACCTCCGAGACGGGTGGCGAGGGAGGCAACGGGGGGAGAGGGCTTGGACCGGGTCCCGCAGCCGCGATGACCGGCCCTTCCAGGGCATCGGGGCGTGGGTCACTCACCCTCCCTTCCTCCGCCTCCTCCTCGCGTCTCCGCACGGCTACTATAACGTCCGCCATGTCGGCCTCCCACTCCTCCATGAGGAGCTGCATCTTGACCTGCAGCCGTTGGTAGAGCTGCGCGGTCCGGATCTCCACCCACGCCGCGGTCCCAGGCGCGGGGATTACGGTGTCGCGGGACGGCATCCACATGTTGCTGGCGGCTTTTCCCAGGAACAAGATGTCTGCAGAGTCCTGGCGTCCCTGCTTTTATAGCTGCGTTCACATGCAGCCAGCCATCGCGTCCCCCTTAGCTTCTTTCCGGCCCCTCCTTTATTGGGGCGGAGTTTTGGCCTTCGCGCCTCTGCTACTCGAGAAGACGCCAAAGATGGCGGCTTCTGGAAATTTTCAGCCGGATACCTCCGGCGGTCACAAGGCGCACCTCTACCCAACGGCAGAGCGGTAAGATCCTGTTCGTGATGCCAAGTTGTCGCGGGCGGAGGAGGGGACGCCGCGCTCTCCCACTGCTGCTCGGGTCCGGCCGCCGCGGCCGCTGCGGCCTGCTGCTGCTCGGTGGCTCGAGCGATGAGCCGGATCCTGGGGACTCTAGCGGCGCTCCTCGCCCGTGAGTGAAAGGGGGTTGTTGGGTGTGGGGATGGTTTATTGTCCGTGACGCCACCCACGGTTGTGGTGATTTATTGGCACCACCGCTGCTCTGTATGGGGATCCCGGGAAGGGTGGTATGGAGCAGCCAGTTGTTGTGTTGCCCCTCCGTGGGTAGGGGTTGGTGATCCCGGGGCCCAGTGATGAGGTGGGAGATGCAGGGCTTGGTGGGCGCAGGGACGCGGGGGCAGCGCGGTGCCTTGCGGCACTGTGGTACTCACTCAGCCTGAGACGTTGACACAGTTTTACGGTAAACCACACGGCTGGAAAGACGGTTCCCACGGACGGCTGCACTTGCTCTCCCAGTAAGTAACGGTGATGTCCCTTTGACCTGCACCTAGTGTTTCTGTGTTGGTAGCGATGGGTTCCCACCGGTAACCCGCTCCCCGGCTTGGATATGGGCCGGAGGAGCCCTACTTTGCCCGCAGACGCTGGCCCCGAGGAACTGGTGCCCTGGCGGTGGCGGTGTTCCTCCTTAATGGCTGGACTTTTGCCTTCAGTCGGGACTTGGTTGTTGGGGGATCGACGTCCCCTTCACTGACGGATTCGGCAAATTATGGCGACTCCTAGCCTTGCCGGGGTCCGAGAGGCCCCTGCCCTGGTGCTGACTGTCCTTCGTATACTGCTCCAGACCGCCGGGCCACTACCCGTCCGCGGTCCTTCCAGCAACCTCCGAGCAGTCCCCCTCCAGACTATCACCGTCGTTGCTGACCTTGCTGACACTGTCCTGCACTTAGCCGGACCAACTTCAGGGCTTTCTACGCTCACTTTTACTCTTTCCTTCTTTGCTCCACTACCACTTCACTTTCACTTAGCTCCTCTACCACTTCCTTCTACTTTCACTTCCCTCACTGTACTGCCTGGTTCCTCCCGCCTCCAGGGCTGTGTACTCATCGGTGGGCGGAGCAAACCGCCTGGCCCACCCCCTGGTGTGAACATCAGCCCCTGGAGGAAGGCAACAAGGATTTTAGTAGCTTTGGTGTTCCTAACTGGGATGTAGGGTGTGGTGGTGTGATGACCTGTGACCCCTGGCTTGCCCAGGGCGTCACAACTGCAGCTGTAATCGCAGCAAAAGGTGGCGCTACAAAGTATTAACTTAAAGGGGATGAATAATATTGCACGCCCCAATTTTCAGTTTATTATTTTTTAAAAAAAGTTTAACGTAAGCAATACATTTCGTTCAACTTCACAATTGTGTCCCACTTGTTGATTCTTTATCATAACATTACAATTTTTATCTTTAGGTTTGATGCCTGAAATGTGGGAAAAGGTTGGAAAATTCAAGGGAGCCAAATACTTTTGCAAGGCACTGTATAAAAATTGCGGTGTTAACTGTGTTTTGTTGCAGCCCAGGAGTGCTGCCATTTGCCATGGGGGAATGTGGTGCCCCTGAGGCTATGGTCGCCACAGGGTACTGCACCTCAATTAAGGTGCGGTATCTATCTCAGGTAAAGACGGGGTTAATCACCGGTGATCCACAGCTTAGGAGTCTTCACACAGGGTGGGATGGCTCAGGGTAGGCAGGGGGGTGGCCATCACAATCATGGGACTTCCCAGTCACTGAAGACAGCCACCTGGAGGTAGAAATAGGCGCAACACACTCACCTCAAAAACAGACCTGTCAGGACTATAGTTCTGGCAAGACATCTCTGGAAAACTTGGAGTTTACTAGGCCCAGGGCTTGGAGCGGGAGCTCAGCCAGGGTACCTAACTGCTGAGGGGAACACCCTAGAAATAGGACGACACTCTCTCTTTCTCTCTCAAAACACCGGTGGTGGCCCCTTACCGGATCTGGGATTGACCGGAGCCCATCATAGCAGTGACCAGTGTGACCGGGCTGGCAGCTGAAGCTGTGAGTAAACTGCACCCTGTACCCACAGAGACTGTGTTGGCTTATCCTTACCGGCGGCGCCGCCCAGTGCTTAGGTGCCAACAACCATTAAAACCCTCATCATCCACCCGGAGCCCACTCCGCCTGTGGGGAGCGACACCATCCCGGCTGCCATAACACTTGACCCGGCGAGGAACCCGGCAGCGGCGGCTACTCCCTGGCCACATACCACAGGTGGCGTCACAACAAACTTTCCCCAATACCCGTCTTCCCCCACCATTTCCTGTACGCCTCGGGGCAAGGCCACCCGTCACATCGCCTGACCCGACCCGAAATGGCCCGGCAACGAGTAGGTTAACCACCTGCCCCATGTGGCGCTACAGTAGCATGATGCAGGAGCTGAGAACCTGATTCCAGCGATTTGCCACTTACTGGTCTGCTTGCTGTCATATTGATCACTGTGTTCTCTGCTGCAGATCTAGCAGTCCTGTATAACCCCGCCCACACACCACTGATTGGCTACTTTCTGTGCACACTGTACAGTCATTAACAGCAGTAAGTTACTAATCAGTGATTGGAGCATACTTGGACTAGAAGGCAGGAGACACCTAGTCCTGTAGTGATAATCGCCTGCTGATAAAACACTGATTTTATTGAAATAGGAGCACACAGCACAGTAAGTGATACATGACTGGTTTCTTACCCCTACATCAGGATGCTCTTGGATTATGTGGCAAAAATCTGCTGACAGATTCTCTTTAAAGGCCTTCATACATATCAAATGAAAGTGGGACGAAGACCAATCAATTATTGACGGCCCAAAATACATCTCAGCCTGCATTGACCAGAGGTGGATTGTTTCTCTCAGTCAATGATGCAGCCAACGCTTACCATGGGCCGAAAAGAAAGAGCCTTTCCCTACTGGTGTTTTGGATGAACATTGATTTCTCAATACGCACCACCTAAACAGACGACGATCGTTCTTTTTGGTCAAAATCAGCCATATTGACAAATTTTTATCTGCTATGTATGGGCAACCTTAGAGGTTGTCACCAACTTTTCCCCAAAAGCCTAAAGCTGCCTGGTTTTACATAGAAACATAAAAAATCTGATTACTCTGGTGAGTTTGGATACGGTCAAACCCCATTGCTTCTTCTCTGCCCTCAGATCAGTCCTTGAGCTGAAGACCTCAGTAGTTACCGTAATGTCTGACTGGTTGCGGGGTACGCCCGGGTGCCAGGGTAAAGGGACAAAGCTGGGGTCATGTCAGGGCATTCCTTTAGTCAATTTGCCTTAATAATCAGATTTTTCATTACCAGGTCAAAAATTGCCAGTTTTTGCTCTCATTCTATTCCCGCTGCTCCCATTTTTCGTTCTAGAGATATTAGCTTTTTATTTACCACCAGTTTTATATTCGTTATCAAAAGGGAATTGAATATGCAAAACAGCCTGACAACATGAGATACGCCCACCTGTAAAAAAAAAAAGCAAAAAACCCCATAAAAATTGTCAGTAAATAAAAAAAGACAAAATCTCCAGGACTGTATTGAAAAAAAAAAAATGGCAGCAGTGGGGGGGGGGGGAATATTTTTTTTTTGCCATTTTTGACTTGGTGACAGGTACTCCACCTGTCATAAATTTGGGCTCCGAATTTACAATTTTACTAGGGCGACAAATAGGCATAAAATATGGTGACCAACAGGATTTATCGTGATGGATAATGGGACAATAATAAGGACGATCGTAATAAGAATCAGGGTTTCTCATGACCCTTCAACATATTAGAGGTCATCACAATGTCCGCGCTAATGACAGTAATGTCAGCTTTCATGTATATCATCCATGTTCTGGGGCTGCGCCCTGTAGCGCGGATAAAACATTGACAGTGTCATCAGTGTCTTTCTCGATTAACTTCACAAGTGAAATGAAATAAAATATGCAATAAATCCCTGGGGTTGTCCACCATTGGAATTTTTTAATTTTCTCACTGAAATCCATGTATTTTTGTCTAAAAATCATTTTTGTAATTAGGTTACATGAAAAAAAAAATCACTTTTTGCCTGTAATGCATTGCACTCTATTGCTGGCTGCAGAATGTGTTAACTGACTGCATTGCACTCTATTGCTGGCTGGAGAATGTGATAACTGACTGTATTGCACTCTATTGCTGGCTGCAGAATGTGGTGACTGACTGTATTGCACTCTATTGCTGGCTGGAGAATGAGGCGACTGACTGCATTGCACTCTATTGCTGGCTGGAGAATGTGATAACTGACTGTATTGCACTCTATTGCTGGCTGCAGAATGTGGTGACTGACTGTATTGCACTCTATTGCTGGCTGGAGAATGAGGCGACTGACTGTATTGCACTCTATTGCTGGCTGGAGAATGAGGTAACTGACTGTATTGCACTCTATTGCTGGCTGGAGAATGAGGTAACTGACTGTATTGCACTCTATTGTTGGCTGCAGAATGTGGTAACTGACTGTATTGCACTCTATTTTTGGCTGCAGAATGAGACAACTGACTGTATTGCACTCTATTGCTGGCTGCAGAATGTGGTAACTGACCATATTGCACTCTATTGCTGGCTGCAGAATGAGGCGACTGACTGTATTGCACTCTATTGCTGCCTGCAGAATGAAGTAACTGTATTGCACTCTATTGCTGGCTGGAGAATGTGGTAACTGACTGTATTGCACTCTATTGCTGGCTGCAGAATGTGGTAACTGACCATATTGCACTCTATTGCTGGCTGGAGAATGAGGTAACTGACTGTATTGCACTCTATTTCTGGCTGGAGAATGTGGTAACTGACTGTATTGCACTCTATTGCTGGCTGCAGAATGAGGCAACTGACTGTATTGCACTCTATTGCTGGCTGGAGAATGTGGTAACTGACTGTATTGCACTCTATTGCTGGCTGCAGAATGAGGTAATTGACTGTATTGCACTCTATTGCTGGCTGGAGAATGAGGTAACTGACTGTATTGCACTCTTGCTGGCTGCAGAATGAGGTAACTGACTGTATTGCACTCTATTGCTGGCTGCAGAATGTGGTAACTGACTGTATTGCAGTCGATTGCTAGCTCGAGAATGAGGTAACTGACTGTATTGCACTCTATTGCTGGCTGGAGAATGTGGTAACTGACTGTATTGCACTCTATTGCTGGCTGGAGAATGTGGTAACTGACTGTATTGCACTCTATTGCTGGCTGGAGAATGAGGTAACTGACTGTATTGCACTCTATTGCTGGCTGGAGAATGTGGTAACTGACTGTATTGCACTCTATTGCTGGCTGCAGAATGAGGTCACTGACTGTATTGCACTCTATTGCTGGCTGCAGAATGTGGTAACTGACTGTATTGCACTCTATTGCTGGCTGCAGAATGAGGTAACTGACTGTATTGCACTCTATTGCTGGCTGCAGAATGAGGTCACTGACTGTATTGCACTCTATTGCTGGCTGCAGAATGTGGTAACTGTATTGCACTCTATTGCTGGCTGCAGAATGTGGTAACTGACTGTATTGCACTCTATTGCTGGCTGCAGAATGTGGTAACTGACTGTATTGCACTCTATTGCTGGCTGCAGAATGTGGTAACTATATTGCACTCTATTGCTGGCTGCAGAATGAGGCGACTGACTGTATTGCACTCTATTGCTTCCTGCAGAATGAGGTAACTGAGAACCCGTCAGTGAGCTCTCTCTGATGGTCTAATGATATAGCTTGTAATTCCTGTATCAGTCCTTTTTTGAGCTCCTTTCTGCTGATTTAAGACCACTGACCACATCAAAGTTAAATGTGCAGGGAAACAAAGAACCTATAGATAAAGGTGCCATTTTTTTTTATGAAACCCAATTGTAAAAATGATTTTTGCTTCCAAATACATGCGATTATGTAAACAAAAATAAAAAATAAAAATCCCCATAGGTGGAGCACTCTTTATTACTAGCTGTAACGTGGGTCATCCAGCTCATGTTTTCCGACATGTCAGAGATTTACGTGAATCCCTAAAATCTGACTAATTAAAATGTGGACGTTTTGACCATCAAAACTGAAGCAATAATGGCTTCTTATTGGTTTCTTGGACAGAGACATAATGGCTGAGTGAAGAGCGCATTTGAAGGGCTTTTCATATTTCAGGTGGAAATGCCCTTTAATTGCGGTCCATCCTCCATTTTACATGTTTCCAGCCTCTGTGTATTCTGTCGGCATCCGGCATGATTTATTCGATGTGGCTCAGTCTTCACAGGCATGTGCGCACAGGCCCGCTCCTGCGGCAAAGCCTTTCATTATTAGCCACCCCCTGCAATTCCTTTGCAGACATCTGTCTTGCTAGGCCTGGAATATAGGCCCAAGGCCTACTGGTCCTGTTTCCATAGCAACTCAGCATCCTATGGCTAAAACTGCAAGTGCGGCTATAAACACGCTCCGCTATAACCCCTTCATCTCCCTCTTGAGACAAAGAATGACAAAGCTGAAATAGAAATGCCGGCAACTGTACGAGTCCATGATAATTCAGCATAGAGATGGGGGATTACCCAAATTTGACATTTTCAGTCCGATATTTGGACTATAGGAAATATAGACAAGGCTGGCGCCACCACCGGAGAGCCTGGGCAACTGTTGGGGCCCTCTGCACCCTTAGGGCCAGGATTTCCATTTGCCCAGGTTCTAACCACCAGAGAACCTGGGCAACTGCTGGGGCTCTTTGCACCTTCGCGGCCCAGATTTCCATTTGCCTAGGATCTCACCACCAGAGAACCTGGGCAACTGCTGGGGCCCTCTGCACCTTCGGGGCCCAGATTTCCATTTACCTAGGATCTCACCACCAGAGAACCTGGGCAACTGCTGGGGCCCTCTGCACTCTCGGGGCCCGGATTTCCATTTGCCCAGGTTCTAACCACCGGAGAACCTGGGCAACTGCTGGGGCCCTCTGCACCTTCGGGGCCTGGATTTCCATTTGCCCAGGATCTCACCACCGGAGAACCTGGGCAACTACTGGGGCCCTCTGCACGCTTGGGGCTCAGATTTCCATTTGCTCAGGTTCTCCCCACCAAAGAACCTGGACAACTACTGGGACCCTCTGCACCCTTGGGACCCAGATTTCCATTTGCCCAGGTTCTCACCACTGAAGAACCTGGGCAACTGCTCTGGCCCTCTGCACCCTTGGGGCCAGATTTCCATTTGCCCAGGTTCTCACCACCGGAGAACCTGGGAAACTACTGGGGCCTTCTGCACCCTTAGGGCCCAGATTTCCATTGTTGACATGTGCCATATATGTTATCGTGGATGTGCGCACTACAGGTACAGTATGGAGCCTGGTGCTAAACCTGCACCACAAGTACCAGCTGTGCTTTGTACCCAGCATTCGAACCTAACATCAGTAGCTCAACCCCTTGGATGCTACTGCCAAATGTGACCATGGCATATAAGAGGTTGGAAATGAAAAAATGTCCTTTCTGATACCCATCACTTCCCACCCCCATCAATGTGA
This sequence comes from Anomaloglossus baeobatrachus, assembly GCF_048569485.1. NCBI lineage: Eukaryota > Metazoa > Chordata > Amphibia > Anura > Aromobatidae > Anomaloglossus > Anomaloglossus baeobatrachus. The sequence continues at coordinate 662,655,727 of NC_134356.1, read as the reverse complement.
TTTCAGGACGCTGATGACATCTTCAAAGCAGCCAGGGGCCTTCTGAAGGTATACCAATACCTGAGCTGGGCTTCATGGGAGATACAGGATATCACAAAAGTGAGTACACCCCTCACATTCTTGTAAATGTTTTATTATATCTTTTCCTGGGACGACACTGAAGATCTGACCCTGTGATACAATGTACAGTGTTAGTGCACAGCTTGTATAACAGGGTAAATTTGGTGCCCTCTAAATAACTCAACACAGCTATTAATGTCAAAACCGCTGGGAACAAAAGTAAGTACATCCCTAAGTGAAAATAGCCAAATTGTGCTTGAAGTGTCAATATTTTGTGTGGCCACCATTATTTTCAAGCACTGCTTTAACTCTCTTGGGCCTGGAGGTCACTAGAACGTTACAGGAGCCACTGGGTCCTCTTCCCTCCTCCATGATGACATCACAGAGCTGGTGGATGTTAGAGACCTTGCGCTCCTCCACTTTCCTTGTAAAGAGGCCCCACAGATGCTCAAAAGGATTTAGGGCTGGAGATGCTTGGCGAGTCCAGGACCTTTACCCTCAGTTTCTTTAGTAAGGCAGTGGGGGTCTTGGAGGTGTTTGGGGTTGTTATCATATTGAAATAAGAAGGGAGGGGATCTTGCTCTTCTGCAGTATGTTACAGTACATGTTGGCATTCATGGTCCCCCTCAATGCACTGTATCTCCGCACAACTGGCAGCACTCATGCAGCCCCAAACCATGACACTCCCCCACCATGCTTGACTGTAGGCAGGACACACTTGTCTTTGTCCTCCTTATCTGGTTGCCGCCACACACGCTTGACACCAACCAAACCAAATAAGTTTATCTTGGTCTAATCAGACCACAAGAGGGTTCCAGTAATCCATGCCCTTAGTCTCCTTAATCTTTAGCAAACGGTTTGTGGCTTTTGTGTGCATCATCTTTAGAAGAGGCTTCCTTCTGGGACAACAGCCATGCAGAGCAATGTCATGCAGTGTGCAGCGTATGGTCTGAGCACTGACAGGCGGACCCCCACCCCTGTAACCTCTGCAGCAATGCTGGCAGCACTCATACATCTATTCTGAAAAGACGACCTCTGGATATGATGCTGAGCAAGTGCACTCAACTGCTTTGGTCGGCCATAGTGAGGCCTGTTCTGAGTGGATCCTCTCTTGTTATACTGCTGTATGGTCTTGACCGCTGTGCTGCAGCTCAGTGTCAGGGTGCTGACAATCTTCTTATAGCCTTGGGCATCTTTATGTAGAGCAACAAATCTTTTTTTTTTAGTTCCTCAGAGAATTCTTTGCCATCAGGACCCATGGTGACCTTCCAGTGACCTGTATGACAGCGATAACACCAAATGTAACACACCGGAGCCCTTGTAACACTAATGAGTCACATGACACCGGGGAGGGAAAATGGCTAATTGGGCACAATTTTGGAATTTTCACTTGGGGTGTACTCACTTTTGTTGCCAACAGTTTACCTATTAATGGCTGTGTGTTGTTACTTTGAGGGCACCAAATTTACACTGTTATACAAGCTGCACACTGACTGTATGTATATACAGTGCCTTGCGAAAGTATTCGACCCCCTTGAATTTTGCAACCTTTTCCCACATTTCAGGCTTCAAACATAAAGATAAAAATGTTAATGTTCTGGTGAAAAATCAACAACAAGTGACACAATTGTGAAGGTGAACGATATTAATTGCTTATTTTAAACTTTTTAAAAAAATAAATAACTGAAAATTGGGGCGTGCAATATTATTCATCCCCTTTAAGTTAATACTTTGTAGCGCCCCCTTTTGCTGTGATTACAGCTGCAGTCTCTTGGGGTATGTGTCTATCAGTTTTGCACATGGAGAGGCTGAAATTCTCGCCCATTCTTCCTTTGTAAACAGCTGGAGCTGAGTGAGGTTGGATGGAGGCGTTTGTGAACAGCAGTTTTCAGCTCTTCCACAGATTCTCGATTGGGTTCAGGTCTGGACTGGGACTTGGCCATTCTAACACCTGGATACGGTTATTTGTGAACCACTCCATTGTAGATTTTGCTTTATGTTTGGGATCATTGTCTTGCTGCAAGACAAATCTCCGTCCCAGTCTCAGGTCTTTTGCAGACTCCAACAAGTTTTCTTCAAGAATAGTCCTGTATTTGGCTCCATCTTCTCATCAATTTTAACCATCTTCAATGTCCGTGCTGAAGCAAAGCAGGCCCAAACCATAATGCTGCCACCACCATGTTTGACAGTGGGGATGGTGTGTTCAGGGTGATGAGCTGTGCTGCTCTTACGCCAAACATATCATTTGGCATTGTGCCCAAATAGTTAGATTTTGGTTTCATCTGACCAGAGCACCTTCTTCCACATGTTTGGTGTCTCACAAGTAGCTTGTGGCAAACTTTAAACAACACTTTTTATGGATATCTTTGAGCAATGGCTTTCTCCTTGCCACTCTTCCATAAAGGCCAGATTTGTGCAGTGTACGACTGATTTTATCCTATGGACAGACTCTCCCACCTCAGCTGTAGATCTCTGCAGATCATCCAGAGTGATCATGGGCCTCTTGACCGCATCTCTGATCAGTATTCTCCTTGTGTGAGATGACAGTTTGGATGGACGGCCGGGTCTTGGTAGATTTGCAGTGGTATGATGCTCCTTCCATTTCAATGTGATCGCTTGCACAGTGCTCCTTGGGATGTTTAAAGTTTTGGAAATCTTTTTGTAACCAAATCCGGCTTTAAACTTCTCCACAACAGTATCACGGACCTGCCTGTTGTGTTCCTTGGTCTTCATGATGCTCTCTGTGCTTTACACAGAACCCTGAGACTATCACAGAGCAGGTGCATTTATACGGAGACTTGATCACACACAGGGGCTTATATTTATCATCATCAGTCATTTAGGACAACATTGGATCATTCAGAGATCCTCAATGAACTTCTGGAGTGAGTTTGCTGCACTCAAAGTAAAGGGGATGAATAATATCGCACACCCCAATTTTTAATTATTTATTTTTAAAAAAAGTATAAAATAAGCAATAAATTCTGTTCAACTTCACAATTGTGTCCCACTTGTTGATTCTTCACCAGAACATTAACATTTTTATCTTCATGTTTGAAGCCCGAAATGTGGGAAAAGGTTGAAAAATTCAAGGGGGCCGAATACTTTCGCAAGGCACTGTAAAGATAGATAGATAGATAGATAGATAGATAGATAGATAGATAGATAGATAGATAGAGGGATAGATAGATGGATAGATAGATAGATAGATAGATAGATAGATATAGAACATGGTTGAGGTTTTTTTGGTGGTTTTGCTCCAAAATACAAGAAATCGAAGAAGATCAGAAAGTCATATGCTCCACAAAATAGTGATAATAAAAATCACAGCTCGCACTGCAAGAAAAAAAAATATCTGATACAACTCTATTGACTGAAAAATAAAAATAAGTTATAGCTGTTTGAAGGTTGAAGAGGAGGCCAATGGGCCGTCACCCAAGGGTCCACATAAACACTGGAGCGGCCATGGTCGGGTGAAGAGGTTGTAATAACACCCAGGCTCTGAACACTGGGACTACAGAGCAAGACTATCAATGATACTTGGTAGGTTTTGAGCCCCTGTAAAACAAAAACATCCTGCGCAGTGCACACCCGTCAGAATCGACTTTGTGCTGCTTAGATTTTCCTATAATGTGGGGGATTTGACGTAAAGCCAGGTACGGGCAAAAAATGCTGATGAGAAGATGCTTCCTGCAGGGAATCAATATGTACTCTGCGATTCAGCAAGTAAAACTGCATACACACAGTATAATTAGTATTACCTTCCTTCCCATTCCTAGCATTCTGCAGTATTGGGGTTTAGGTTGCTTCGTGACCGCTGTGATACAAGTGTGTAATGTACCTGTGCTGTGTGTACCTGTCATGGTGTAGTATTAGTGAGATGTGTGTACTGTACCTGTGCTATGTACTGTATCTGTCATGGTGTAGTATTAGTGTGAGATGTGTGTACTGTACCTGAGCTATGTACTGTATCTGTCATGGTGTAGTATTAGTGTGAGATGTGTGTACTGTACCTGTGCTATGTATTGTATCTGTCATGGTGTAGTATTAGTGTGAGATGTATGTACTGTACCTGTGCTGTGTACCTGTCATGGTGTAGTATTAGTGTTAGATGTGTGTACTGTACCTTTGCTGTGTGTACCTGTCATGGTGTAGTATTAGTCTGATATGTGTGTACTGTACCTGTCATGGTGTAGTATTAGTGTAAGATGTGTGTGATGTACCTGTCATGGTGTAGTATTAGTGTTAGATGTGTGTACTGTACCTTTGCTGTGTACTGTACCTGTCATGGTGTAGTATTAGTCTGATATGTGTGTACTGTACCTGTCATGGTGTAGTATTAGTGTAAGATGTGTGTGATGTACCTGTCATGGTGTAGTATTAGTCTGAGATGTGTGCACTGTACCTGTGCACCTCTTGTGGTGTAGTAATAGTGAGATGTGTGTACTGTACCTGTGCTAAGTACTGTATCTGTTATGGTGTTGTATTAGTGTGTGATGTGTGTACTGTACCTGTGCTGTTTATACCTGTCATGGTGTAGTAGTAATAGTGTGAGGAGGAAATGTGTATACCAGTGGCGTACTGTCAATGGCAGCAGACCACACGGCCGCTAAAGAGCACCTTGCCCACCCTGCCAGGCATCTCATTTTAACTATATCGCCATCGCAGATGCCAATTTAGTTGAAAGCAAGGATGAGTGAGGGAGCACTATGCTGACGCTCCCTCCTTCATCTTTTTCCCATTGTGTCTCTGCACAGCGGGCGCGATGTCATCACTACTTTGCGGCTGCTGCGTTGGGATGTGCACAGCTACAGAACACACACAACTGCTGAAACCGGAGAAGCGGGGTAACAGAAGAGAGGTGAGTAATAATAAGATAAGAAGGACTATGTGTGGCCAGTTATACTATATGGAAGGCAATGTTTGCGGGGCCGTGATAATATTTGGAGGGCTATTTAAGTGCTGTGTTGGGGGCCATTATGCTTTATGTAGGCCTATTATACTGCATGAACAATCATACTGTCCTAAGGTCACCATACTTTGCCGGGATACTAGATGGAGGGTACAGCAGGGTCATCATACTGCACCTATGGACGGTACTAAGGAGAAATTTACTGTGGGGTATCTTACAGTGTTTGTGGGGGCCTTTTGTTGCCATCATACTTTATGGCTGCAATGAAAGGGGATTCTAAGGGCTTCAATAGGAGGAAAGGAATTTTGTGAGGGCTGTTAAGTTTTCAGATTATTTCTGATGTTACCCAGCTGAATATTATTACTTTTTTTGTGGGGGGTATTAGATCTTCTGCTATACGGCTATAGGGCCTCATGGTGTATACTGTACCTAAGCTGTGCATGTTAATCATAATAGTCGTGTGAGGAAAACGTGTATACTGTACCTGTACTGTGTATACCTCTTATACGGTATTAGTAGTGTATGAAAGAGCTGTGTGAGCTTTATGTACTTTTCCTTTGTATGCCTGTTGTGGTGTAGTTGTAGTGTGAGGAGAAAATGCGTGTATTGTACTTATGGTGTGTTTACACCTGTTATGGTGTAGTGGTAGTAGTAGTGGTGTGAGGAGGAGATGTGTGTACTGTATTTGTGTTCTATATACCTGTTATAGTGTATTAGTATACATGCCCCCTGAGGAAGCAGGGTGAAACGCGCATCGGGGCACCAGCACTCATCATCCAGGCTCCCAGTAGCAGGTTCATTGTGTAACAAAAATTTTTGTTTGTGTCGGTATGGCATTAATAATATTGATGTTCTATGGTTATAGCACTTATTTATCAATGACTTAGGCTGCTTTCACACTACGTTTTTTAACATGCGTCCTGAACGGTTTTAACGCAAAAACGGATCCAGTACAAATGGGTTTTCATTTCAATGCATTTGCAATGGACTCGCGTCAACATGCGTTTGCGTGCGTTATAGTGAGGATCCAGCGACTTGCAGTTTTTTAACATTTTTCAAAAACGCTACTTGTAGCGTTTTTGAGCTGCGTCCAAATACTGCAAATTGCTAGATCCTGACTATACTGCATGCAAACACGTGTGAACGCTGGCATGCTGATAGACAGGATCCTGCTTGCTCTACTGAGCATGCCCAGAAACCAGCCTTGGGTGATCAGTCTCTCTCTACCCCTCCCTCTCTCCACCCTCCCTCTCTGTCTCTGTCCCCCTCCCTCTCTCCACCCTCCCTCTCTGTCTCTGTCCCCCTCCCTCTCACCCCCTCCCTTTCGCTACCCTCCCTCTCTGTCTCTCTCCCCCTCCCTCTCTGCCTCTCTCCCTCTCCTCTCTCTCTCCCCCGCCTGAGAGCTGCGGACACTCGTACCCAAGGTAAATATCGGGTAACCAAGCAAAACGCTTCTCTTAGTTACCCGATGTTTACGTTGGTTACATCTGCAGGGAGCAGGCAGTCCGGCTTCTAGCAGCTGCGGATCGTCGTAACCAAGGTAAATATCGGGTATCCAAGCAAGTTACCCGATGCTTACCTTGGTTACAAGCCTCCGCAGCTGTCAGATGCCGGCTCCCAGTCTATCACGTTCAGTTCCACTGACTCCCGATCACATGACTCCAATGCCCGCCCATAAACTTAAAGTGACAGGATCCTGCAAAATAACACATGCAAATGCATGCGTTTTTTTGCTGTAAAAGCAGGATCCGCTTTTACAGCAAAAAAACGTTCATGACGCATGTTAAAAAAACGTAGTGTGAAAGCAACGTAACACCTCACTGCAGGGATTATTTACTTATTTATTTCAGTTGGCCGGGCTCAATTATTCATATACAGTCATGGCTGAATGTCTTGGCACCCTTGAAATTGTTCTATAAAATGAAGTACGGTATTTCTCCTAGAAAATTATTACAATTACAGACGTTTTCTTATACACTTGTTTATATCCTTTTTCTCTATTGGAACAACACAAACAAAACACAGAGAAATAAACGCAAAGTGGACAAAATTTCATATAAAACACCAAAAATGGGCCGGACAAAATTGTTGTCCCCCTCAACTTAACATTTGGTTGCACCCTTTACCTTTTGGAATAAATAACTGCACTCAGTCGCTTCCTATAACCATCCACAAGCTTCTAACGCCTCTCATCTGGAATCTCGGACTCTTCTTTATAATCTGCTCCAGGTCTCTCATATCTGAAGGCGACTTCTCTTATCTTCTCCCAGCAGCAATTTTCAGATCCCTCCACAGGTGTCAATGGGATTTAGATCCGGACTCATTGCTGCCACTTAAGAACTCTCCAGCGCTTTGTTTCCATCCATATCTGGGGCTTCTTGAAGTGTTTGGAGTCATTGTCCTTCGGAAAAACCCATGACCTAGGAGACAATCATTGCCACCCAAAATCATTGTCATTTTCATATTTCATGATATCTTGCACACAGTCAAGTCCCCCAGTGCCAGCAGCAGAAAAACAACTCCAATCATCTCTGACCTCCACCATGTGTGACTGTAGGTTCTGTGCTCTTTTCTTTGTGGGCCTCATTCTGCTTTCGGTAAACAGTGGAAAGATGTGTTTTACCAAAAAGCTCTATCTTGGCCTCATCTGTCCACAAGATGCTTTCCAAGAAGGATTTTGGTTACCCACGTATATTTGGGCAAACTGCAGTCTAGCTTTTTAATGTCTCTGTGTCAGCAGTGGGGTCCTCCTGGGACACCTCCATAGCGTTTCAATTCATTCAGATGTGGATGGATAGTTTGTGCTGACACTGATGCACCCTGAGCCTGCAGGACAGCTTGAATTTCTTTGTAATTTGAATGGGGTTTATCCACCATCTGGACTTTCCTGAGTTGCAAACTTTCATACATTTTTCTCTGCCGGCCACATTCAGGGAGATTAGCTACAGTTCCATGGGTTGTGAACTTCTTTATCATGTTGGGCAACGATTTACAAATGGACTTCAAGATCTCTGGAGATGGACTTGTAACCTTGAGATTGTTGATTCTTTTTCAAGAATTTTGGTTCTCATGTCCTCAGACAGTTCTTTTTTCCTCTTTCTGTTCTCCATGCTTAGTGTGGCACACACAGACACGCAATGTAAAGATTAAGCCCTCTTCTCCCCTTTTTATCTGGTTTCAGGTGTGATTTCCATATTGCCCACACCTGTTATTTGCCACAGGGGAGTTTGAATGAACATCACATGTATGAAACAAAGTTATTTTCCCACAATTTTGGAAATGTGTCAACACTTTTGTCCGGCCCATTTTTGGAGTTTTGTGTAAAATTCTGCCCAATTTGCTTTTTTTTCCATCTGTTTTTTTTTTGTTGTTCCAATACACACAAAGGAAATAAACCTGTGTATAACAAAACATGTGTAATTGTAATCATTTTCTGTGAGAAGTACTTCATTTTGTGGATCAATTTCAAGGGTGCCAACACTTTGTGTATATTTCAATGTATACAGTCATGTGCCAACACATGACTGTATACATTGGATATGATAAATATTATGCTGTCCGTATACTCTAATACCAATAGTGCAAGTTGTGTTTTATGCTGCAGGTACTATGTTGTCCATATGTACTTAGGCTATTATTGCAACCTGATATTCTTCTTCATCAGTTCCACCTTTAGTATGCCTATCTGATTTTGTCTGACAACTAATAATTTATTGTGTGGTAATTTTACATAATACATACCCAGTCAAAGTCACATATGCTCCTTTCATACAGACACAAGACAATTATCTGTACCTGTGCTGTGTATACCTGTCATGGTGTAGTGTGAGATGTGTGTACTGTACCTGTGCTGTGTACTGTATCTGTCATGCTGTAGTATTAGTGAGAGATGTGTGTACTGTACCTGTGCTGTGTACTGTATCTGTCATGGTGTAGTATTAGTGTGAGATGTGTGTACTGTACCTGTGCTGTGCACTGTATCTGTCATGGTGTAGTATTAGTGAGAAATGTGTGTACTGTACCTGTGCTGTGTACTGTATCTGTCATGGTGTAGTATTAGTGAGAGATGTGTGTACTGTACCTGTGCTGTGTACTGTATCTGTCATGGTGTAGTATTAGTGTGAGATGTACAGTGGGTAAAAAAAGTACTTAGTCAGCCACCAATTGTGCAAGTTCTCCCCCTTATAAAGATGATGTCGGCCTGTAATTGACATTATAGGTGACCACAACTATGAGAGACAAAATAAAAAAAAACAAAACCGTAAACCACCTTGTCTGATTTGGAAAGATATTATTTGCAAATTATGGTGGAAAATAAGTATTTGGTCAATAACAAAAGTTCATCTCAATATTTTGTTCTATTTCCTTTGTTAGCAATGACGGAGATGAAATGTTTTCTGTAAGTCTTCACAAGGTTGGCACACAGTGTTGGTGGTATGTTGTCCCATTCCTCCATGCAGACCTCCTCTAGAGCAGTGATGTTTTGGGTCTGTCGCTGGCAAAATGGACTTTCAATTACTTCCAAAGGTTTTCTATGGGGTTGAGATCTGGAGACTGGCTAGGCCACTCCAGGACCTTCATATGCTTCTTACAAAGCCACTTCTTTGTTGCCCTGGCGGTGTGCTTGGGATCATTATCATGCTGAAAGACCCATCCACGTTTCATTTTCAATGTCCTTGCTGATGAAAGGAGGTTTGCACTTAAAATCTCACGATACATGGCCCCATTCATTCTTTCATGTACACGAATCAGTGGTCCTAGTCCCTTTGCAGAGAAACAGCCTCAAAGCATGATATTGCCACCCCCATGATTCACAGTAGGTATGGTGTTCTTTGGATGCAACTCAGCATTCTGTCTCTTCCAAACACGACAAGTTGTGTTTCTAACAAAAAGTTCTACTTTGGTTTCATCAGACCATACAACATTCTCCCAATACTCTTCTGGATAATCCAAATGCTCTTTAGCAATTTTCAGACGGGAACAGACATGTACTGGCTTAAGCAGGGGGACATGTCTGTCACTGCAGGATCTGAGTCCGTGGTGGCGTAATGTGTTACTGATGGTAGCCTTTGTTACGGTGGTTCCAACTCTATGCAGGTCATTCACTAGGTCCCCCTGTGTGGTTCTGGGATTTTTGCTCACCGTTCTTGTGATCATTTTGACCCCACGGGGTGAGATCTTGCGTGGAGCCCCAGATCAAGCGAGATTATCAGTGGTCTTGTATGTTTTCCATTTTTTTATTATTGCGCCCACAGTTGATTTCATTACACCAAGCTGCTTACCTATTGCAGATTCAGTGTTCCCAGCCTGGTGCAGGGCTACAATTTTGTTTCTGGTGTCCTTCGACAGTTGTTTGGGCTTCACCATAGTGGAGTTTGGAGTGTGACTGTTTGAGGTTGTGGACAGGTGTCTTTTATACTGATAACAAGTTCAAACAGGTGCCATTACTACAGGTAACGAGTGGAGGACAGAGGAGCCTCTTATAGGAGAAGCTACAGGTCTGTGAGAGCCAGAAATCTTGCATGTTTTTAGGTGACTAAATACTTATTTTCCACCATAATTTGCAAATAAAATCTTTCAAAATCAGACAAAGTGGTTTTCTGGATTTGTTTTTTGATTTTGTCTCTCATAGTTGAGGCCTCTCTCATCTTTTTAAGTGGGAGAACTTAACTTGGCTGACTAAATACTTTTTTTCCCACACTGTATGTACTGTACCTGTCATAGTGTAGTATCAGTGTGAGATGTGTGTACTGTACCTGTGCTATGTACTGTACCTGTCATGGTGTACTATTAGTGTGAGATGTGTGTACTGTACCTGTGCTGTATACTGTATCTGTCATGGTGTAGTATTAGTGTGAGATCTGTGTACTGTACCTGTGCTATGTACTGTACCTGTCATGGTGTAGTATTAGTGTGAGATGTATGTACTGTACCTGTCATGGTGTAGTATTAGTGTGAGATGTATGTTCTGTACCATGTACTGTACCTGTCATGGTGTAGTAGTAGTTGCATTGTGAGAGGGAAATGTAGCACATTGTAACTGGTTCATTAAGAATGGTGTTTTGTATGGTAGTTGTAAAGAAAAGTTCGGAGAAGTAAGAAATGCCAGTTTTATTATGAGGCGCACATTTCTTAATTAATTTGGCCCATCTAACAATTGGTGTCTGCCTTCGTCTGAGTCAGAAATTTCCCTCCAGCCAACATTTCATGTAGTTTTACACCAGAAAGAAACCTCTTTGATGAGTTAAGGTGTCTGTGTATACCGGTTGTAGTGAATTCTAGTGATCGGGGCTGCCGCACGTGTGACGGTGTATCCGTGTGCGCCGGGTGACAGCGTCGTTGCAGCCTACACAGTCTGAATCTTTCAGGTGAATGCACTGAGATCTCACAGTATAAAAATAACCCAGGTGTATAAAATCATCTCACAAAAATAGACGTTCTCCTTCTCCTCCTGTGTAGGCATCTATGAATAGAGAGGAGACAGCGAGGAGGGGGTCGGAGCAGATCTGAACAAAGACGCATAAGTACATGGATAATGACTGCAGGAGAGAGGCGCCTGTCACCGGTGCTGCCTGGATGAGGTGCAGCCGCAAAGATATCTCAGCCGATTTCCTACATCTGTCCTTCACCTCTGTCTCTGCATCATGCCTTAAAAAACTGATGCAATGACGGCAAAACATGCAATATCCAATCCATGAGCCATGGAGTCCACCACATGTAACCGTAAAATATCGCCAAGTGATACCAGAAAAATAAGCCATAGGCTACGGTTATCCAAGATGCCTCCATTGTTTTCCCATTTTTCACTTTGGATCCTCTTCCACCATCTATTTGTTAATTATGTTCCCCTTTTTGTCCCTTCTGCACCCCGTGGTCCCCATCCGATTTAACCTTGAAGACCACTTTCAGCTCCAAGAGATCATAAAAGGAACCTGGAGAAGCATGGATCCATCTGCGCTGTTATGGATAAAAACAATGGTCCAGTCCGTGGTGTGGATGAAGAGGGTGCTTTATTTACGCGTTTCGAAGTGAAACTCTAGTTCGTAAAAGGTGCCTTTCTGAGGAAGAAGTTGGCTTTCGCTTCGAAACGCGTCAACAAAGCACCATCGTATCCACACCTCGGACTGGACTTTCGTTTATATCCAGGACAGAGCAGATGGATCCACGCTTCTCCATATTCGTTTTATGATCTCTTAGAGCTGAAAGTGGCCTTCAAGGTTAAAACGGATGGGGACCGCGAGGTGCAGAAGGGACCAAAGGGTTGCTTTATGATTTTCATCAGCCTTCGGGCTCATGGACCTTCCGGAAGCTGTCATTGCTTCTATACTGGTTGTGAGTCACAGAACCACACAAGGTGAGCAGCCAGCTCTCTTATCAAGACCATATTGCCCTGTTTTTCCACAATTTTGCACAGCTCTGAGAGATGGCGCAAGCCACAACCCATGGGAAGAAATTACTATTTCGTGAGTGATGGATAACTGGTAAGTAAAGGGATATTCTGGCTCCATTTGTCTTTTTTAGGGGAGAGAAGCAGCATTGGTGACGTGACATCACGTCTACAGATACCTACAGGAATGTGTGCGCGATCGACAGGTCCCTGATCTTGGAAGAGGAAGCGGTTAGGTTGGGGGAGCAATGGGGATCTGGGTGTGTGCATGGTGCATTCTCATACCTACGAGGAGCGGAGGGTGCAGTTTGGAGCAGGCGGCCGGGAAGTGGCCGGGAGACTTGGAGAACTGAGGAAGACCGCGTTCAAGCAAGCTAAGAGGAAGAGCAGGTGGTCAGGACAGCCCCGCGCTAAGGGTGATGCTGCGCCACGCGCATGGAGGAAGATGCAGCTGCTTCACCGCTACTCTACAGCCTTTCCATGACTTGTCCTATATCTCCACATTTTCCTGCTCATGTCTGCCTGGGATATCTAACACTAATTCACCAATCTAAATAGCCGAGCTGAGGTTTGGGACCCCTGCCCGATAGCTATACTTTTGAGGATGAGGAAAATGGACCCTATAACATTCTCAATCAGTAAATGTTGAAAAGTCACTATTTCAGCAAAATGTACCTAAATCAATAGTACAAGTGAATATCTACAGTTGAAACCCTTAGTTTCCCTCCGCTCTCTATAAAGACACATCTACTGGTTTTTTCCTCCGCTCTCTATAAAGACACATCTACAGGTTTTTCCCTCCGCTCTCTATACAGACACATCTACAGGTTTTTCTTTCCCGTTTTTGTCAATTAGGAACCAATATGATTTTTTTTTTGCCATATGCCAGAATAATGAGTGACAGAATGTTCTCAAGCATTCTTATTACTTTCTGCACAGTGAAGTTTCCCTCCAGGTCATTAGTATTTGGTACCACTGTGTGACTTGAGTGAAAAATTTTGGATCACCTTCCACAAGCTTCTCACAATAATTGGTAGGAATTTGGGCCCATTCCTCCTGACAGAACTGGTGTAACTGAGCCATGTTTGTAGTTTCTGTTGCTCGCACCGGCCTTTTCAGCTTTGCCCACAAATTTTCCATAGGATTGAGATCAGGGTTTTGTGATGGCCACACCAAAACATTGACTTTGTCCTCCTTAAGCCACTTTGTAACCAGTTTGACAGTGTACTTCAGGTCATTGTCCATTTGGAAGACCCATTTCCACACATTTCCACCTATTGATACTGTTGCTTCAGTGTTGCCACATAGTCTTCTTTCCTCATGATGTCATCTATTTTGTGAACTGCACCAGTCCCTCCTGCAGCAAAACAACCTCACAACATGATGCTGCCCCGCCGTGTTTCACAGTTGAGAAGGTGTTCTTAGGCTTCAAAGCTTCTGCCTTTTTCCTCCAAGTGTAACGATGGTCATTATGGCCAAACAGTTTAATTTTAGTTTTGTCAGACCACAGGACATGTCTCCAAAAATTAAGGTATTTGTTCCTGTGTGCATTTGCAAACATTAATCTGGCTTTTTTCTGTTTCCCTTGGAGTAATGGCTTCTTCCTGGCAGAGTGGTCTTTCAGCCCATGATGATACAGTACTCGTTTCACTGTGGATAATGACACAATCTTACCAGCTTCCTCCAGCATCTTCACAAGGTCTTTTGCTTTTGTTCTTGGGTTGATCTGCACATGTCTGACCAAAGCACATTCATCTCTGGTACACAGAACCCGTCTCCTTCCTGAGCAGTATGATGGCTGGACAGCACCATCTTGTTTGTACTTGCATATAATTGTTTGTACAGATGAATGAGGCAGCTTCAGGTATCTGGAAATTGCACCCAAGGATGAACCAGACTTGTGCAAGTCCACAATTCTCCTCCTGAAATCTTTGCTGATTTCTTTTGACTTTCCCACACAAAGAAGCAGTGTGTTTCAGGAGTGCATTAACATACATCCACAAGTGTGTCTCGAATTAACTCAGAGGTCGCCAATAAACCTACTAGAAGCTTCCAAAGACATGACATCATCATATGGGCTGTCCCATATTGTTTAAAGCCAAAGTACCCTTAAGGGCACTTTACACGCTGCGATATCGATATCGCTAGCGAGCGTACCCGCCCCCGTCGGTTGTGCGTCATGGGCAAATCGCTGCCCGTGGTGCACAACATCGCTTACCTCCGTCACACGGACTTACCTTCCCTGCGATGTCGCTGTGGCCGGCGAACCGCCTCCTTTCTAAGGGGGGCGGTTCGTGCGGTGTCACAGCGACGTCACACGGCAGCCGTCCAATAGAAGCAGAGGGGCGGAGATGAGCAGGCGGCATATCCCGCCCACCTCCTTCCTTCTTCATTGCCGGTGGACGCAGGTAAGGAGATGTTCATCGTTCCTGCGGTATCACACATAGCGATGTGTGCTGTCACAGGAACGACGAAAAACCTGCGTCCTGCAACAGCAACGATAATCGGGAAAGGAACGACGCATCAACAATCAACGATAAGTTAAGTAATTTTGATCGTTAACGGTCGTTCATGCGTTTCACATGTAACGACGTTGCTAACGAGGCCGGATGTGCGTCACGAATTCCGTGACCCCAACGACATCTCGTTAGCGATGTCGTTGCGTGTAAAGCGGCCTGTATGGAAACTTTTGACTTTGTAGAAAGTAATCAAAATGCCTTAATCTGTCATTTGGGGAATATAAATAATTTTGGTTCCTGATTCACCTAAAACGGGAAAGGTTTATTCTGATTTCATGTCAGATAGTAAGAAAAACCTGCAGATGTGTCTGTATAGAGAGCGGAGGGAAAAAACCTGCAGATGTGTCTGTATAGAGAGCAGAGGGAAAAACCTGCAGATGTGTCTGTATAGAGAGCGGAGGGAAAAACCTGCAGATGTGTCTTTTTCGATAATGTACTGTATATAAACTTTTTGTTTCAACTGTATATACATAGAGAGAGAGAGATAGAGCCTGTAGAGGGAAAAATTCCAGGAGAATTCGGGAAACAGGTCATACAATGGCCAGACATAGTGTTGTTCCTAGCGTACACATAAATGGCAGCTTATTCTTAAAAGTTATCTGATAGGATAGGTACAATAAAAAATTCTAATCAAGTTGGCAAAGTGTAGAGTAACTTTTGTCATAGATACAACATAACACATTAAAATCTCGGCAAGTTTATAATTCCTATAGGGGAAGACTTTATAGAATTCCAGATCATTTTTGGACTTTCCCCAAAAATTACTGGAAAGCCATACTGGTAGTCATAAAGTCTAGCAGTGACAATGTACTAAGACTTCTGATGATGAGACATTAAATTCTTTATACTTCTCCAGTAGAGGCACATTAAAGATCAGCGGCTACATGGATGATCGCCAAACTCTTTGATTGGAAAGTAACCTTTACTCATCTATACTGGTTCTAGCGCTAGTCCATGGCTTTCTTCCCTGTCACGTGACCTCTTTTGTCCTAATACACATCGGTTATCATACAGTCCCTGACAGACGTTCTATCGCTTATCGATGTTATGTAAATAAAAGCTTATAACCTGACTTTAAATTCATCCATTGGTTTTATAAATTACTCTTTTGAAAGCTGAAACCCTCCCAAATTTGGTTTAGGTTATGAAAATAAAGTTGCTGCAAAGCTGACATATTATTGACCATTTAATGAACACAGAAAGGTCAGATTTTGGCAAGACAAAAGTTTTGTCGCCCACAGAAAGTAATGTGAAAGTCAAACAAATAATTAACTTCTAATACAAAGATATGTTGCATAACATTGGTGAATGAAGTTGTGATGCTATTAGAGCCATATTTAATATTTTGTGTGACTACCATGAGCTTGAAGGACTGCATCCATGAGGTTCAACAATGATTCATACAATTTATTGATGAAGTCATCAGGAATAGCAGAGAATGCAGTCTTACATGCCTCCCAGAGTTCATCTAGATTCTTTGGTTTTGTCTTCCAAGCTTCCTCTTTCATCCTACCCCAAACATGCTCAATGATGTTCATGTCTGGCGACTGGGCTGGCCAGTCCTTGAGCACCTTGATCTTCCTTGCCAGGAGGAACTTTGTTGTAGAGATGGATGTATGAGATGGAGCACCATCCTGCTGCAGAATTTAACCCCTTTTATGATTGGGAATGTAAGAGGTAGCTAATACTTCTTGATATTTTAGGCTATTGATATTGCCTTCTACCTTGCAAATGTTTTGCACACCCCAATACTGAATGTATCCCCAGACCATGATCTTTCCAACACCAAACAGAACTGTTTTCTGGGTGTATTTTGGATCCATAAGGGCTCCAGTAGGCCTCCTGCAGTATTTGCAGCGGCTGTGGTGTAATTCAACTGAAGATTCATCAGAGAAATCCACCTTTTGCCACTTTTCTAGCATCCATCTGTTTAGCAGGCTATGGGACTTTTAATTGCCTTTTATTTAGTGCTGGCTTCTGGGCACTGATTCGACCACGGAGGCCATTTCGAGACAGAATCCTACAAACTGTTTTAGTTGACACAGGGTCTTGAGGTGACCAGGCTTGTTGGAGCTCTGCTGCAGTGGAAGAGGGGCTCGCTTTGGATTTTCTAACCAACAAACGTTCCTCCTGAGCAGTTGTCTTGCGGGGTCTGCCGGAGCTGGGCTTGTCAAAAACATCTCCAGTGTCTTCAAAACTTTTTTTAATTCTTTGTACTTGACGCTGAGACACATTAAAGGTGCCAGCCACCTCTTCAGCCTCTTGATAATCAAGCCTTTGGTCGCAGGGTGGATTTTTGGCATGTTGTCAGAGGTCAAGTTGCAGTTCAAGTGAAGGTCTGGGGTGCTGGGTTTCTTTTTATACACACCCACTAATTAAGAGATCATTTAGTGAGCACAGGTGACGATGTAAACTAGGATTGGGTGCATTATATGACAAGACGACAAAACTTTTGTCTTGCCAAAATCTGACCTTTCCAGCAACTTTATTTTCATAACCTAAACCAAATTTGGGAGGTTTTCACCTTTCAAAAGAGTAATTTATAAAACCAATGGATGAATTTAAAGTCAGGTTATAAGCTTTTATTTACATAACATCGATAAGCGACAGAACGTCTGTCAGGGACTGTAGTATTCCATCTCATTTAAGGCTGAGTTTTAAGAAAGTCAACTTATGGTTTAACCAGGTGCCAGCACTCATGCTTAGCCACAAGACTAGTTTGGCTCTGTTACATCAAGGTACCTGCCTGCCAACTCAGTTCTGCTATGCCAAGCTGCTGTCCACAAACTCGTCTACGCTGCCATCAAGGTATTTTTTTGTCTACATGACTCCACTATACTTAGGTGCAGTCTTCACACTCAGCTCTGCTCTACTAAGGTTCCTGACCTTGTAAGTTGCCCAGCCTCTCTAAGGTGCCATCTGTACACTCGGCTCTACTATTCTAAAGTGCCTGTCAACATTTTCTTCTTTGCTGATCCTGCCGTTCTTCGTGCAGTCCAGTATATCCAGCTTTGTTGATTCATGTGCCATCCATCACTTCCATATGTGCTGATCCACCTGCCATCTGGACTATCCAACTTGGCTGCATCAACACCTCTGGTCCGTGCTTCTCACCCTGACCTACAGCTTAACAAATCTACAGTATATCACTAGGTGAGTCATAATGGTAACATTTTGGAGTTCTCATCATGCGAGTTAAAGAAGTGGTTCACTACTCTGCAATAGTGGCCACATCCCTTAAAAACTGATAGGGAAGGCTTTTGTCAAATACCTTGCTCAGCCAATTCTCTCTCTGAGTGGCGCTATTGCGGTCTGCTCATCCCCATGAACTGACCCCCGGGCTTCGTGACCTCTGAGATCACTTCCAGTTGACCTGACATCACAGAGTTCGACCCCAGTCTCCGTGAGTGATTGGGCTGTGGGCGGCATTTCACAAGCCAGTGTCACAGCGCAGCGTCACAGCGCAGCATGTTGCGCTCTCTCTCCTTCGCTGCAGAGTGTCGCAAGCAGGAGTGATGCTGGGCTGTGACGAGCGGTGAAACTGCGCTTACAGCCCAGTCACTCAGGAAGACTTGGCCCGGCCGCGGTGATGTTGGGTCATCTGGAAGTTGACATGACATCACCAGATCTCAGAGGTCACGGAGCCCGGGGGGGGGGGGGGGTCACTTCATGGGGATAAGCAGATCTCAATAGTGCCGCCACTCAGAGACACAATTGGCTGAATAAGTGGCCACTATTGCAGAATAGTGAACCACCTTTCTAATATGGAATCCAAGTTGTCCAAAGCTATCAGATGGTATGGCTTAGTCATCATGAAAGGAGTTTGCATGAAGGTCACCAGTATGGTGATGGAATGAAGCAAGAAGGTGGAAGAATCCACCAAGTGACAAGTGATGCACAAAAAACCCTAAAGATCCACCTCAAGGGTATTTGAGATTTTGGCGCTTTGTTGGCACATGATAAAGATGAGTGGCGAATGTTGATTGGCTCAGTTGCCGAGAAGGTCAGTGGTGGAGAATCCCAAAGAATATGAAATTCCATGTCAACATTCCAAGAATCTTGAAAAGGAAAAATAAACTCAAGGAGCTTAGATGAAAAGGTAAAATATTTTTTGGTAGACCACTGGTCCTAGTGTTGGAGACCATCAATGAAATTAGGGAGTGTTAATTAGTGTTAACCATTACCCAGCCTGTAATATGATCATGACGAACAGTAGGACCATCTACTAGGCTTTTGACTACGGTAGGTCTGAGGTTAACAAACTATTTATACTGTGAAGTGAAGGCATGGCTGACATTGCAGCTCACAGTGATTCTCGCAGGTCACATCACTGTAGTGTAAAGTCTCTTTCCTTTTATTCCACTTGCTCCTCATTACTGGGAAAATAATGCTAATTAGTCCAAACAAAGCCACTCCGTTTAAACTGCTCATTTGATTCTTCTTGTATAATTGTTGGCCCTTTGAAGCCATGTTGTAAAGTAACAATTTGTGGCCTAATTATTTAATTGGAATATCTAATGGCTGTTGTCTACTGGTTTAGTGCCTCTAAATTCACATAATAAACAGAAACAGGTTGATTTATGGTGGCCACAACAGAATTCCTAAATTCGCAATCCCTAAATTCGCACATTTTTTGTGCTGCCCATAAAAATAAAGGTCAATAGTCTACATGGATAGTTATCACTCATATACTACTGTGGCCTTGAATTATATTGATTGAGCTGATTGGTAATTAGTAAAGCTGAAAAATGTATACTGATTCTAACAAAAGTTTGCTCACGCTGTCCCCATGTCATCATTTGGTGTATCCATGTATTGAAAAGAAGGCGTACATGGGAGTACCGCAGTATTAACACTCATATCCCAGATATATTGCCTTCTTGTCAGAAGATTTAAGAACCATCATCATAATTAAAGTCATATTTCCTGATAGTAGTGACAGAATGAGATATGTCATGTCTGATATCTTGAGATCAGTGCTACATCTTAGCTTTGCTGTTTAAAATTGTCTTCTAAGCGTAGACGTTCTAGCAATGGTTATTTAAAGATCACACAAGTGTGATATTCAAGTAAACAAAAACATTTTTGAAACCAGGAGTGTATGAGGGACCCATAGCGGTACCTAAAAACATCCCATTCTTTTTATGTGATACTTTCTCTTAAGGCTAGTTTCACACTTGCGTTGAACAGTATCCGTTGCATTGCGTTGTGTGACGGATGCAACGGATGTGTTGCATATAGTGGCACAACGGATGCAACGGATGCTGCAAAACAACGTAATCCGTGTTGATTTTTTTATTTTTTTTATTTACAGTTTACCGGTGGCAGACTATTGTGACCGATCAGCTGATCGCTCCCAGTAGCCGGACGCCGGGTGATAAGCTGATCGCTCCCAGTAGCCGGCCGCCGGGTGATCAGCTGATCGCTCCCAGTAGCCGGCCGCCGGGTGATCAGCTGATCGCTCCCCGTAGCCGGGTGATCAGCTGATCGCTCCCAGTAGCCGGCCGCCGGGTGATCAGCTGATCGCTCACAGCAGCCGGTCGCCGGGTGATCAGCTGATCGCTCCCAGTAGCCGGCCGCCGGGTGATCAGCTGATCGCTCCCAGTAGCCGGCCGCCGGGTGATCAGCTGATCGCTCCCAGTAGCCGGCCGCCGGGTGATCAGCTGATCGCTCCCAGTAGCCGGCCGCCGGGTGATCAGCTGATCGCTCACAGTAACCGGCCGCCGGGTGATCAGCTGATCGCTCCCAGTAGCCGGCCGCCGGGTGATCAGCTGATCGCTCCCAGTAGCCGGCCGCCGGGTGATCAGCTGATCGCTCCCAGTAGCCGGCCGCCGGGTGATCAGCTGATCGCTCCCAGTAGCCGGCCGCCGGGTGATCAGCTGATCGCTCCCAGTAGCCGGATGCCGGGTGATCAGCTGATCGCTCCCAGTAGCCGGCCGCCGGGTGATCAGCTGATCGCTCAGAGTAGCCGGCCGCCGGGTGATCAGCTGATCGCTCCCAGTAGCCGGCCGCCGGGTGATCAGCTGATCGCTCCCAGTAGCCGGTCGCCGGGTGATCAGCTGATCGCTCACAGCAGCCGGTCGCCGGGTGACCAGCTGATCGCTCACAGTAGCCGGGTGATCAGCTGATCGCTCACAGAAGCTGGTCGCCGTGTGATCAGCTGATCGCTCCCAGTAGCCGGCCGCCGGGTGATCAGCTGATCGCTCACAGCAGCCGGTCGCCGGGTGACCAGCTGATCGCTCACAGTAGCCGGGTGATCAGCTGATCGCTCACAGAAGCTGGTCGCCGGGTGATCAGCTGATCGCTCCCAGTAGCCGGCCGCCGGGTGATCAGCTGATCGCTCCCAGTAGCTGGCCGCCGGGTGATCAGCTGATCGCTCACAGTAGCCGGCCGCCGGGTGATCAGCTGATCGCTCCCAGTAGCCGGCCGCCGGGTGATCAGCTGATCGCTCCCAGTAGCCGGCCGCTGGGTGATCAGCTGATCGCTCCCAGTAGCCGGCCGCCGGGTGATCAGCTGATCGCTCCCAGTAGCCGGCCGCCGGGTGATCAGCTGATCGCTCACAGCAGCCGGTCGCCGGATGATCAGCTGATCGCTCCCAGTAGCCGGCCGCCGGGTGATCAGCTGATCGCTCACAGTAGCCGGCCGCCGGGTGATCAGCTGATCGCTCACAGTAGCCGGCCGCCGGGTGATCAGCTGATCGCTCACAGTAGCCGGCCGCCGGGTGATCAGCTGATCGCTCCCAGTAGCCGGCCGCCGGGTGATCAGCTGATCGCTCCCAGTAGCCGGCCGCCGGGTGATCAGCTGATCGCTCCCAGTAGCCGGCCGCCGGGTGATCAGCTGATCGCTCCCAGTAGCCGGCCGCCGGGTGATCAGCTGATCGCTCACAGCAGCCGGTCGCCGGGTGATCAGCTGATCGCTCACAGCAGCCGGTCGCCGGGTGATCAGCTGATTGCTCACAGTAGCCGGGTGATCAGCTGATCGCTCACAGAAGCTGGTCGCCGGGTGATCAGCTGATCGCTCCCAGTAGCCGGCCGCCGGGTGATCAGCTGATCGCTCCCAGTAGCCGGCCGCCAGGTGATCAGCTGATCGCTCCCAGTAGCCGGCCGCCGGGTGATCAGCTGATCGCTCCCAGTAGCCGGCCGCCGGGTGATCAGCTGATCGCTCACAGCAGCCGCTCGCCGGGTGATCAGGTGATCGCGCACGAGGCCATGGTGCTGAGGACAGGTGAGTGTGTGCGTGTGTGTGTATATATACATGCGGAGTGGAGTGCGGGAGGGGGCGGAGGCAAGCGGGGAAGTGTTGGGCTCCCTGCACACGTAGCGAGGGTAAATATCGGCAAAGCACTTTGCTTGGTTACCAGATATTTACCTTGGCTACGGGTGCAGGGAGCCAGAGAGAGCATGCGCAGTGAAATCCTGAGGATTCCGCTGCTCAAAAAAAGTTACATGCTGCGTTCCTCCCGCTGGGCAGAAGCAACGGAGCATCGCCCAGCGGAAGCAACGCAGGTCCTTTTGGCACAATCCGTCATCCATACAAGTCTATGGGAAACAGCGGAATCCGTTAACGGATTCCGCTGTTTACCAAAAGGGTGGATTGTGATGGAAGGAAAAAAACGCAAGTGTGAAAGTACCCTAACTTTTCCATCCACTTGTCCTTATGTTTGCCAGAACGTCTGGAGCTATGAAGTTTATGTCACATGTTATACCTAAGAATTCATACTTAAGGTAGCCTTGGCATGGCAATGGGTGCCACCTTCACCTCCACAAGAAGATAGACTTTGTGATAGAGTCCACATGTTTTTGGCCTCCTTATTGTTTTATAATTACATTTTTCTTTATATTAAAGACCTCCAGCTAAGGCTGCACCACACAAAGCTTTCTACCTGTGTCTTTAGAGGTCACCATTTTATTTTAGCAGACGTCCCGATACATAAGCCTGGAATTACTGACAACAACACTGAATTTATCTTTTCTCCTTCACAATGTCCTTCACATCATCACTGCTTCCTCTTGGCATCCACCTCCATTCTTCTCCTTTGTATCGCCCCCCTCCTCCTCCACATCCTGCTGTACCTCATGATAGATTCCCTCATATCTACGTCCCCTCCATCTTCCTCTAATCCTGGCTATGCCACCCTGTTCTTAGCCCAATGTAGCATGGTAACACCCGCCACCTACAGACCATGGTCTTCCATTCTTTGTCTCACAAATTTCCTCCTCATCAATCTGCTTCCATCTTGGGTATAAGTCCTTTCCTTCGTCTCCTCACCAAATCTCATTATGGTCTCCTTCATCTATCTCCTTGTCAACAGCCCCGCCGCCTCGACTCCTCTACTCTAATGGAAGCTCCATGTACAGTCCTACAGCACATACAAAACATTATATGCATGTAAACACCATCCTGATTTATTCATCTCTGCACGGGGAACACGAGGCCCATATGTGTTGGCCTCCAGATATGTCTTGTGCACTAAAATTTTGGAATATATATCCTCACTAGCCACTCTGTCAAATGCAGCAGAGCCAAGCTAGTCAGATGCAGCAGGGCTGAGTTTACCATTGTGCAAAACTCATTGTAAAACCACCTTTCATTGTTTTATCACCCAGGACTTCGGGCTCACTGAATGCTCTCAGAAAACTCATGTTCCATGGATGGTGTGTCAGCAAAAAGTTAAATGACAAATTCAGCTCTGCTACATCTGTATGTCTTGGGGTAGAGCGCATACGTTGCGAAAACTGAGCGTGCCAGACAGAGGATGGATTGTGTGTGACAGAGAAAGGACTAGAACGGATAATGCAGAGAAAACAGGGAGGAGAAGGAGGAGGACGGGGCGAGAGCGAGGGTCCTTACAGAATGGAGCCTTTGAAGAAGGATGCATGGCACAGGCTCAGGCACTGGCAGCATGTAACATAAGGTGGACTGTCACCGGCAGGGGCGCCGGAAGTGGCTGACAACCCTAGCCACAGATAGATGGAGGGATAGATAAATAGATAGTATAGATAGATAGAGGGATAGATAGATAGAGGGATAGATAGATAGATAGATAGATGGATAGATGGAGGGATTGATAAATAGATAGATAGATAGTGGGATAGATAGAGGGATAGATAGAGGGATAGATAGATAGATAGATAGAGGGATAGATAGATAGATAGAGGGATAGATAGATAGATAGAGGGATAGATAGAGGGATAGATAGAGGGATAGATAGATAGATAGATAGAGGGATAGATAGATGGATAGATAGAGGGATAGATAGAGGGATAGATAGATAGATAGATAGATGGATAGATAGAGGGATAGATAGATAGATAGATAGATGGATAGATAGAGGGATAGTTAGATAGAGGGATACATAGAGGGATAGATAGATAGATAGATAGATAGATAGATAGATAGATAGATAGATAGATAGATAGATAGATAGATAGATAAATAGATAGATAGAGGGATAGATAGATAGATAATGGGATAGATAGATAGCTAGATAGAGGGATAGATAGATAGATAGAGGGATAGATAGATAGATAGATAGAGGGATAGATAGATAGATAGAGGGATAGATAGATAGATAGATAGATAGATAGAGGGATAGATAGATAGATAGATAGATAGATAGAGGGATAGAGGGATAGATAGATAATGAAGGTGCATTTTCTGGACCAGAGGATTATATGGTTTAAGTCAAAATTATTGCCTCTGACTAAGGCTGCTACATTATCCCTTTATCTATTATCCATCTATCTATCCCTCTATCTATCTATCTATCTATCTATCTATCCCTCTATCTATCTATCTATCTATCTATCTATCTATCCCTCTATCTATCTATCTATCTATCTATCCCTCTATCTATCTATCTATCTATCCCTCTATCTATCTATCCCTCTATCTATCCCTCTATCTATCTATCTATCTATCCCTCTATCTATCTATCTATCCCTCTATCTATCCCTCTATCTATCTATCTATCCCTCTATCTATCTATCTATCCCTCTATCTATCTATCTATCCCTCTATCTATCTATCCCTCTATCTATCTATCTATCTATCTATCCCTTAATCTCTCTCTATTTATCTGATATCTATTGATAGAAGGATAGATAGAACATGTGACACGTGCTAGACGGGACTAATGTGGCAGATAATATTATGTCAAGTCATATGTAACACAGGGCAGTATACACCAGGCGGTGTGTGAGCGTGCCAGGCACGTGCAAGGAACGGATGTTTCTGGAAATGGGTCATACAGGACAGTCAGACTGAAGTATTGTGTGACCCAAGATATCAGGAAGGGGACGGGGGAAACAGGGCCATAGATATAGTATTGTGTGACATAGGGGTGTTTATATATACTGAAAGATAGATAGATAGATAGATAGATAGATAGATAGATAGATAGATGGAGGGATAGATAGATAGATAGATAGATAGAGGGATAGATAGATAGATAGATAGATAGATAGATAGAGGGATAGATAGATAGATAGATAGATAGATAGATAGATAGATAGATAGAGGGATAGATAGATAGATGGATAGATAGATAGAGGGATAGATAGATAGATGGAGGGATAGATAGATAGATGGAGGGATAGATAGATAGATAGATAGATGGAGGGATAGATAGATAGATAGAGGGATAGATAGATAGATAGATAGATAGATAGATAGAGGGATAGATAGATAGATGGAGGGATAGATAGATAGATAGATAGATAGATAGATAGATGGAGGGATAGATAGATAGATAGATAGATAGAGGGATAGATAGATAGATAGATAGATAGAGGGATAGATAGATAGATAGAGGGATAGATAGAGGGATAGATAGATAGATGGATAGAGTGATAGATAGATAGATAGATAGATAGAGGGATAGATAGATAGATAGATAGATAGAGGGATAGATAGAGGGATAGATAGATAGATGGAGGGATAGATAGATAGATGGAGGGATAGATAGATAGATAGATAGATAGATAGAGGGATAGATAGATAGATAGATAGATAGATAGAGGGATAGATAGAGGGATAGATAGATAGATGGAGGGATAGATAGATAGATGGAGGGATAGATAGATAGATAGATAGATAGATAGATAATGATACCAATTAATGTATTAATCAAGGCATGGACATTTATATGATACGGATATTTCTTCTAGTAAATGTTGGCTGTGTACATCCATCATACACGCGTGCTCACACGCCCAGTGACTGCCATGTCTCTTCTATTGTTCTCAAGAACCCCCACCCCCATGTTCCTGTAGGTACCAGCTGCAACTGGGCAGGGTGCTGGTGGTATCAGTCTGTGCAGTGTCTGCATTTTTATACCCCAACCCACCCATCCAGCCAAAGTCATCTATCCATTCCTCTATCTCTAAAGATTTTATATCTATCTCATATTCAAATAATATTCATAATTAAGTCATAATTATCCATCATTCCATGGATATATTTCCTATCTATTCATCTATCTATCTATCTATCTATCTATCTATCTATCTATCCCTCTATCTATCTATCTATCTATCTATCCCTCTATCTATCTATCCCTCTATCTATCTATCTATCTATCTATCCCTCTATCTATCCCTCTATCTATCTATCTATCTATCTATCTATCTATCTATCTATCCCTCTATCTATCTATCTATCTATCTATCTATCTATCTATCCCTCTATCTATCCCTCTATCTATCTATCTATCCCTCTATCTATCTATCCCTCTATCTATCTATCTATCCCTCTATCTATCTATCCCTCTATCTATCTATCTATCTATCTATCTATCTATCCCTCTATCTATCGATCTATCCTTCTATCTATCCATCCACCCATCGCTCCACAGATCCCTCCATCCATCCGGTAGTATCTCGGAGTACCAAGGTCAGGCGCTCTCCTTTCCTTCCCTCGCCCCCCCTCCCCCACTTTCTGTCCTTCTCATTGCTGCATTGTAAGATGCCTTCTAGTCCCAGCTGGGACTCCCCTGAGATTTCTCTTTCCATCCCTCCACCTTTCTCTGCACCTTCTTCCTCTTCCTCCTCCTCTCCTAGCACAGTGCAAGAAAATAAAATAACCCCAGCATCCTCCTGATTAACCCTTTTCTTCACCACACATTTTCTATATAAAAAAAACAATAAAAGAAAGATGGCGGTACTTACAGTCACCATGCTGAGGGAACGTAGGTTGGATCCTGTAGATTTTCGGTTGCGCCTCTCTTGCCGTCGGGTTCCTTTTCTCAGCGTTCTGGCGTCCGAGGTGCGCCTGCCCACCCCGCCGCTCCCTTGCCCCCTCCCGGCGGCCGTCACGGGATCGAGACAAGAAACCGGAGCGTGAAGAAAAAAAAAAAGCTAGATATTACAAAAAAAAATATAAAAAATTTCAATTGCGATGAAAAATATTCCCCCGACTTCTTATAAAGGAAAAAATATATATCCAAAAATATTTCAAAAATGGTAGAAAAAGATCCCAAAATAGATATATCTATAGATAGAAAAAATGGTCTCGATGAGGCAAGGGAAAAAAAAGTGCTGTGCAGGCCAATTGGGGTGAGGGGGGGGGGTCTTTGTCTGGAATGAAAAGGAAAGTGGGGGGGGGCACAAGATTTTGGAGACAGGGATTGAGAGAAAGGGAAGAGGGAAGAGTCTGATGTTATTCGTTTTAATCCCAAAGTAGCGTCACCTTGCTCTCCCTTCATGTGAACAGACTGATCCCCCTCTGCACATTTATATATGGCACTGCGGATGGTGCGGCTCTCTACGTTATTGGCTGCGGGAATGGAAGGGGGTGAGAGCAGAGGGAGGAGGGAGGAGGACATGATGAATCTCGCCCTCCTCTCTTCTTGTGATTTTTTTTTGTTTTCTCCTCCTTTTCTTTGCTCAAGGCCCCCTGAGTAGAGGGACATAGAGGAGGGGATGGTCGCACCTGCCAAGCTGCCCCTCTATGTCTCCATCCATGCGCTATGCCCCCATCCCTTGTATCTGCCCCATGTCGTTCTGTGGAAGTCACCCTTGTGTCCATCATCCTCCTCCTCTGCATCCTTCCCCCGTCCCGCCTCTGCCTCCTGTTCCTTGTGGTCCATTGCCCTGGTCCTATGTGATTTCCTTCTGCAGCCCTTCGGAAGTGGAATGGTGTAGTGTGCGTGGGGCTGATGTAGCAGAAATTATGTGATGGGGCTGATGTAGAAGAAGTGATGTGGTGGAGCTGATGTAGCAGAACTGATATGGCAGTGCTGATGTAGTGGACTGATGTAGTGGTGCTGATGTAGTAGTGCTGATGTAGAAGAACTGATGTGTGGTGAGACTGAGGTAGCAGAACTGATGTGGTGGGTCTGATGTTGCAGGGTTGATGTAGCACGGCTGAGGTGGCGGCTGAGGTGGCGGGACTGAATGGATATGGTGGGGCGGATGTGCAGAACTGATGTGGCGGGGCTGATGTAGCAGAACTGATGTGGTGGGGCTGATGTAGCAGACCTGATGTAGCGGGGCTGATGTAGCAGAACTGATGTAGTGGTGCTGATGTAGTGGTACTGATGTAGAAGAACTGATGTGGTAGGGCTGAACTGATGTGGTGAGACTGAGGTAGCAGAACTGATGTGGTGGGGTTGATGTAGCAGGGCTGATGTGGTGGCGCTCATATAGAAAAACTGATGTGGTGGGGCTGATGTATAAGAACTGATGTGGCGGGGCTGATACAGCAGAACTGATTGACAGGGCTGATGTAGCAGAACTGATGTGGTGGGGCTGATGTAGCAGAACTGATGTTGCAGGGCTGATGTAGCAGGGCTAATGTGGTGGGGCTGATGTAGCAGAACTGATGTGGTGGGGCTGATGTAGCAGAACTGATGTGGCGGGGCTGATGTAGCAGCACTGATGTGTCGGGGCTGATGTAGCAGAACTGATGTGGTGGGGCTGATGTAGCAGTACTGATGTGGTGAGACTGAGGTAGCAGAACTGATGTGGTGGGTCTGATGTAGCAGGGCTGATGTGGTGGTGCTGATGTAGCAGAACTGATGTTGCAGGGCTGATGTAGCACGGCTGAGGTGGCGGGACTGATGTGCTGAACTGATGTGGTGGGGCTGATGTAGTAGGGCTAATGTGGTGGGGCTGATGTAGCAGAACTGATGTGGCGGGGCTGATGTAGTAGGGCTAATGTGGTGGGGCTGATGTAGCAGAACTGATGTGGCGGGGCTGATGTAGTAGGGCTAATGTGGTGGGGCTGATGTAGCAGAACTGATGTGGCGGGGCTGATGTAGCAGCACTGATGTGTCGGGGCTGATGTAGCAGAACTGATGTGGTGGGGCTGATGTAGCAGAACTGATGTGGCGGGGCTGATGTAGCAGCACTGATGTTGCAGGGCTGATGTAGTAGGGCTAATGTGGTGGGGCTGATGTAGCAGAACTGATGTGGCGGGGCTGATGTAGCAGCACTGATGTGTCGGGGCTGATGTAGCAGAACTGATGTGGTGGGGCTGATGTAGCAGAACTGATGTGGTTGGTCTGATGTAGCAGACCTGATGTAGCAGGGCTGATGTAGAAGAACTGATGTGGCGGGGCTGATGTAGCAGAACTGCTGTGGCGGGACTGATGTAG
Source organism: Anomaloglossus baeobatrachus (assembly GCF_048569485.1). NCBI lineage: Eukaryota > Metazoa > Chordata > Amphibia > Anura > Aromobatidae > Anomaloglossus > Anomaloglossus baeobatrachus. Next base: position 662,626,253 of record NC_134356.1, on the reverse strand, counting down.
GGGGGCTAATGTGGCAGGATGGATGTATAGGTTCTGATGTGGAGGGGTTGATGAAGCAGGGCTGATGTAGTAGGACTGATATAGCAGGGCTGATGTAGTGGGGCTGATGTAGCGGGGCTGATGTAGCGGGGCTGATGTAGCGGGGCTGATGTAGCGGGGCTGATGTAGCAGGGCTGATGTAGCGAGGCTGATGTAGCGGGGCTGATGTAGCGGGGCTGATGTAGCGGGGCTGATGTAGCGGGGCTGATGTAGCAGGGCTGATGTAGGAAAACTGATGTGGAGGGGCTGAACTTAGTTTGCATTATTCTGACATCTGTTGTATGCAAGGACGGACTTTTCCCGCACATTACTACATATTTATATATTATATAGCACCGACACATTGTGTAGCACCGTACAAAGAATATTTAACTCATTTATCATAGTTTTGGGAAAATCTATCTATCTTCCATAGCGTACGAAATGAAGAATGAATTAGGAAATTAATAAAGGGGGAGGGAAGCAGAAGTACAGAGAATAAACATACAAGGAAACAATAAAGGTAAGGGGGAAGGAAAATATATACAAAAAAAAGAAAGTAGGAAGAAAATGAGGAGAAAGGAAAAGATAATAAGGGAAGGGGAAGTGAAAAGGCAGAAAGAAAATAAAGGGAGGAGGGAGAGAAGGAAGGGTAAAAAAAGAAGGAATTAAGTAAAATTAAGAGGAAATAAAGAGAGAAGAAACAAGAAAAGGCTAAAAGTAGGCGATCAGGAGAAAAAAGGTGGGGAGAAAATTAGATAGAAGTGATAAGAAAGAGAAAGATGAAGCAAACAAGGTAGAAAAAGAAAGAAACAGAGAAAAAGAAATAGAAAGAAAAAAAAGAGAAAGAAAGGAAGATAAAACTAAAGAAATAAAGACAAAGAAAGAGAAAAAGAAAGAGAGAAAGAGGAAAAGAAAGAAAGAAAAAAGAAAGGAAGAGAAAAAGAAAAATAAAAAGAAAGAAAAAGAAAGAAAAGGAAGAAGTAAAGAAAAAAGACAGAAAGAAAGAACGGAAGAGAAAAAAAAGACAACAAAAAGAAAGAAAGAAACAGAATGAAGGAAAAATGTTTGCAGGGGAGAAGGAAAAAAAGCAACGTTGTAAAAAAAAAGTGGAAAGGAGAGAAAGCAAAGAAAGGAAAGCAGGAAGGAAGGTGGATAGAAAAGGAAGAAACAGATGAAAAAATGTTTCCAGGGGAGAGGAAAAAGTAAGTATAGAGGAAGCAAGAAAGAAAAATGGACAAGGGAAGAAAGGAAGAAATCACATCAAAACTAAATGAAAATAGGAGAGAGGCAGCAAAGAAAGAAAAATCTAAATTACTCACCGGTAACGTTTTTTTCCAGAACCCAAGACAGCGCCACCAGAGAGAGAGGTCCACACATCTTAGGGCAGGAAACCCACTGAAATAAAAGGGCGGCACCTCTCTACCGCATCAGTTAGGTTATAGAGCCAGAGAGGAATACTGTGGCGCCCCTGAGGCTTCAGTCGCCACAGGGTACTGTATCTCCCTTAAGATGCAGTACTCATCCCAGGTAAGGAGAGGTTAATCGCTAGTGATTCTCACATTCACAAACCACACACAGTTAGGTGCTTTCCCACTGGGGGGGATGGCCTTGGGTAGATAGGGGGGTGGCCGTCACAAAGCATGGGACTTTCCCGGTCACTGGGACACCAACCTGGGGGGCGGGAACCACTTGGGGAAAAGGGAAGGAGCATCTTCACACATAGCCAGTTAGCCCTGGGCACAGCTTGGGGTGAGAAACACACCTGGGACCTCGGTCCAATCTTCTTTTACCTCACACTTTTGTGAGTGCCATAGGACCCGTGGCTTGGAGCATCCAGCTCAGCCCGAGTTCTCTATAGCTACACAGGATTCCAGGGTCTATGGAGAGTGCAGAGAATACCCGCACCCTGTTCCATATTCCACCTTGGAGGGACCCCGACCAGAAAGGACTCACAGTGGGAACACCGGCAGTGACCTCGAATTGCTCGGGATCGGCTGGGGCCCATCATGGTGGTGACCGCTATCTTCCGGATAAAACCAGGACTGTAAGGAAAGAAAACCTTGAACCTGCAGAGACTGTGTCCACCTGTCCTTGCCGGCGCCACCGCTCCGCGCTTCAGCATCCGCCATCACTACTCCTTTCATCATCCTCCCTGGGGCCCGCTCCAACTGTGGAGAGCAGAAACACCTTGGCTGCTACTACCATCCGCCCCGGAGGACAGAGACAGCAGCGGCGGCTAATTCACTGGCTGCATACCGCAGGTGGCGTCACAAAATCAAACCTCCATTACCACCCCCTCCTTTATTGTACACCTCAGGGGCATGAAACCGGGCGAAAGGGCCTGTGACATCCCCAGACCCAACATCACCAGGTCCTGTGATGTAATTTAACCCTTGCCCGTGGGTGTTACAATACCAGACATAATAATAATATAAAAATAACTAAAAACATCACCATACGAACAAAACATGTGGATACCAACCCCAGAAAGGTGCAATATGAAAAAGATGGCGCTGTTGTGGATTCTGGAAAAAAACATTACCGGTAAGAAATTTAGATTTTTCCCTTCACCACGATAGCGCCACCAGAGAGATAGTGAAGACAACAATGCACTTACGGAGAGACCACAGCCAGTAGCACCCTTCTCCCGAAAGTCAAATCCGCAGTGGCAGACAAATCTAGCGATAGTAAGTAAAAAAGGTCGTAGAAGAGGACCAGGTTGCGGCCTTACAGATTTGTTCCAAGGGCATATCCACCTGCTCGGCCCAGGAGGTTGCCACCGATCTGGTAGAATGAGCAGCGATTTCCTGCGGTACTGGTCTGTTCTCAGCTAAATAGATTTCCCTAATTGCCTCCTTGACCCACCTAGCTATGGATCCCTTAGAAGCTGAACAACCCTTCCTAGGACCTTAGAAACAAACAAACAAAACCTGACTTTTCCTCCAAGCCTTAGTGATCTCTAGGTAATGAAGCAAAGACCTTCAGACATCCAAGGTATGAAGCCTCTCCTCCTTCGAGTTTCTAGGTGTAGAACAGGAGGGGAGGATAATTCATGAGATCAGTGGAAAGACTAGCTACCTTAGAAGGATCAATACGAAGGATCACTCTGTTATCCATGATCTGCATATAAGGAGGACAGATACCGTGTTTTTCCAAAAATAAGATCTCCCCCAAAAATAAGCCCGAGCAGGGATTTTCAGCATTTTCGGAGCATGCCTTAAATATAAGCCCTCCCTCGAAAATAAGCCCTAGTTGCGGTTCAGTAATGAAGTGTTCGTGCAGCTAAAAAAGATAAAGATACTGCAGGACACTTCATTATAGACAGTGTGACGCCCTGGACTAGCCAGGTAGTCACAAACATAACATCACACACACCCCCTCCCCTGGATAGTTTACATCAGTCAAACAAAATCCTTGTTGCCTCCCTCCAGGGTCTGATGTCCACACCAGGTGGGGCGGAGCCAGGTGGTTGGCCCCACCCACCGAGGAGTTCACAGATCTGGAGGCAGGAAAAAGAGTAGTTCAGTTCAGTCAGGGAGTTCAGTTTGGAGTTCAGTGGAAGTGGAGTGAGGAGTTGAGTTTGGAGTGGAGAAACTGCTAGTGTCTGGGTAGGATCCCAGGCACTGTCAGCAAGGTCGGGAGATGGTGGTGGCCGTCTGCAGGAGGTGGTGCAAGTCAGCGGAACCGTAGGACCGGGGACGGGTGGTGGCCCGCTGGTACCGAGCCGGGGAGCAGATTTGTACCAAGCACAAAGGCAGGGCCATCGGACCCCGACCAGGCTAGGAGCAGCCGACAACGGTCAAATCCGAGAGTGACCGGAACCCCAGGGGTTCCCTAACACCCAAGACCCGATAGAAGGCAACAGTCCACACAGTGAGGATAAAAAGCCACCGCCATAGGCTAGAGATCCAAGGGCCAGCGCCTGCGGACAAAACGGGCTCCTTCGGTACATACACGCCGGGGAGCGGACTACCGTTGGGAAGCCATCGGAGTCAAGACATTCTACAAAGGTGCAGGGAAAGACAGCCACCATCAACCTGTCCGGGGAGAGCAAAGACACTGCAACCGGCTGCGGGACCCGTCCATCCAGCCGTTTGGTTTACCAGAGACTCTGTGAATCTGTGCCTGAGTGAGTATGTGTCGCCCTGGGCAAGCCAGGGGACACAGGTCACACACCACCACACCCTACATCCCAGTTAGGAACACCAAAGCTAACCAAAAATCCTTGTTGCCTTCCTCCAGAGGCTGATGTTCACACCAGGGGGTGGGCCAGGCGGTTGGCTCCGCCCACCGAGGAGATCACAGCTCTGGAGGCGGGAAAAACCAGGCAGATAGAGTGTGGAGTTGAGCCCAGACAGGGCAAGGTTGAAGTCTAGCTGAGGGCTAGAAAGGAGTAAACAACTAAGTGAAAGTGAAGGAAGAAAAGTAGTAAAGGAAGAAAGCAAGAGTGGTGACAGAGAGAAAAGCCTGAAGTAGTCCAGCTGTGTGCAGGACAGGTCAGCAAGGTCAGCAACGGCGGTGACTGTCTGGAGGGGGACCGTTTGGAAGTTCCTGGAAGGACCCCGGAGGCTGTGTGCCCGGCGGTCTGGAGCAGTGTTCCGAAGGACAGTCAGCACCAGGGCAGGGGCCTCTCGGACCCCGGCAAGGCTAGGAGTTGCCAGAATTTGCCAAATCCGTCAGTGAAGGGGACGTAGATCCCCCAGCAACCAAGACCCGATTGAAGGCAACAGCCCAGCCAGTGTAGGAGAGACGCCGCCATCGCCAAGGCACCAGTTTCTCAGGGCCAGCGCCTGCGGGCAAAGAGTAGAGCTCCTCCGGTCCAGCTTGAAGCCGGGGAGTGGGTTACCGGTGGGGACCCATCGCAACCAACAAGTAAACAAAGGTGCAAGGAAAAAGGACATCACCGTCACCTACTGGGAGAGCAAGTGCAGCCGTCCGTGGGACCGTCTTACCAGCCGTTTGGTTTACCGTAAAAACTGTGTCAACGTCTCAGGCTGAGTGAGTACCACAGTGCCGCAAGGCACAGCGCTGCCCCCGCGTCCCTGCGCCCACCAGGCCCTGCACCTCCCAAGCCATCACCGGGCCCCGGGAACACCAACTCCTACCCACGGAGGGGCAACACAACACCTAGCTGCTCCGTATCACCATCCCCGGGATCCCCGTATTGAGCAGCGGTGGTGAAATCACCACAACCGTGGGTGGCGTCACGGACAATAAACAATCCCCACACCCAACAACCCCCTTTCACTCACGGGCGAGGAGTGCCGCTCGAGGAACCCCCGGGATCCGGCCCACCGCTCGAGCCACCACTGAGCAGCAGCCGCCGGACCCGAGCAGGAGGGGTGAGCGTAGTGTGCTGACACCCTCCTCCCCGCCCGCGAAAAGTACAACAGTGCCATCCGGCACCGCGCCGCGATGCCTCTGCAACCCTGCACCCCAGCTACCCTGCCTCCCCGTACCACCACCGGGCCCCGGGATCACCAACCCCTACCCACGGAGGGGGAACCAACATCCTAGCTGCTCCCTGCCATCGCTCCCGGGATCCCCGTCACCAGCAGCGGTGGTGCCCATTATCACCATGACCCGTGGGTGGCGTCACGGACTATTTCCCCAAACAAACCACCTTCCCCCTTTTCACTCGTGGGCGAGGAGCGCTGTTTGAGTCCCTGGGTCCTGCCCACCACTCGAGCCACCGAGCAGCAGCAGCAGCCGCGGACCCGAGCGTAGCGAGCGCGGCCCCTCCGCCTGCAACAACTTGGCGTCACGAACAGGATAGAACCAATCTACCTACCGGTAGAAGTGCGCCTTGAAGTCCCCGCCGGCGGCGTCCGGCCGAAAAATTTGAAGTTCCCGCCATCTTTGGAGTGAAGATTCCCGCTCGAGCGTCTTCCCCGAGCAGGGAGGGCGCGAAAGTGAGGCCCCGCCCCCAGAAGAAGGAAGGGCTAGAAAGAACCAAGGGGGGGCGGGTGCAGGTGTACCTGATGTAACCGAAGGTATAAAGAGCAGAGACGCCAGGACTCTGCCACGCATCCGGTTCCTGGAAGCACAAGCGTCAGTATGTCCACCCCATCTGAAAGTCCCGATTCCCTGGAGCCTGCGCCCGGGACAGCGGCGTGGCTGAATGCCCAAGTGATGTTGCTGTGCTGTCGCAACCGGGCCCAGGTGTGTGATCTTCTGGATTGCTGGACCGCTGAAGTGGAGGAGCTGGCTGCGGTCGTACGGGCGCATGAAATAGAGGCCATGCTGGAGGAGCTGGTGAGTGACCCACGCCCTTATGTCCCCGAGGGACCGGCCGCTGCGGCTGAAGGACCCGGTCTACCCCCGGCCCCTGCAGGGCCCGCTCCATCGCCTGTGCTGGCCGCCCTCACTGCCCCGCTCAGCCCACCGCCCCCGATGGGGATGGCAGAGTCCGCGCTGATGCCCCGCCAGGGCCCGCAGGCCCGAGAGGACGCCGGCCAACCAAATGCCGGAGCGGTTAACTCAGAAAAACCGATGACGGTCCTCCGTGCACCGACCGTCAACGAATCGCCTGCCACTGAGGAGTCACAGGTCTGGGCTCAGCTGGACACCGTATCTGTCCTCTTGGACCCCGCCATCAGCCCCCTGGAGTCAGATGACAGCGGCTCAGGAGCTGACACAGAGCCTGTATTTCTTCGCCTGGAGCCGGGCGAGGAGTACGGAAATGAGCAATAAAGGCAGCGGTCCTCCATTGCAACCCAGTTTCCCCGTTGGGACCATCAGCACCATGTTACCGTTTTAAGTTTTAATGAGCCACCGAGCAGCAGCAGCAGCCGCGGACCCGAGCGTAGCGAGCGCGGCCCCTCTGCCCGCGACAACAGCAGAACCCCGCAATCACTCACCCGACGCTGAGCGGCAGGACCTGCAGTGATTGCACACCCGCACACATAAGCTATCTCACACACACACATCAGATCTCTCACACACAATCAGATCTCACACACAAACATCGGATCTCACACACAAACATCGGATCGCACACATAATCAGATCGCGCACACAAACATCGGATCACACACACACACATCGGATCGCATACGCACTCACCACATCCAGCGACACCGATCTCTTCTCGCCGGCAGAATCCTGAGAGGCAGTGCGGTGGAGCGCAAGGACCTGCAGAACAGGACCTACGGCCGGACACATGACTTGCTCTCATCATTCCCTATGACCGGAAGCACTGGATGTGATGTGTGCGTATGTGTGCAATCGGCTGTGTGTGTGATTTGCTGTGTGTGTCTGGGATCTGCTGTGTGTGTGATTTGCTGTGTGTGTGATTTGCTGTGTGTGTGTCTGGGATCTGCTGTGTGTGTCTGCGATCTGCTGTGTGTGTGATTTGCTGTGTGTGTGATTTGCTGTGTGTGTCTGTGATCGGCTGTGTGTGTCTGCGATCTGCTGTGTGTGTCTGGGATCTGCTGTGTGTGTGATTTGCTGTGTGTGTCTGCGATCGGCTGTGTGTGTCAGTATGTCAGCCAGCAGCAGGGGTGAACGGTGTGCAGCAACCACTGGAGATCACAGGAGGACTTGGGAGCCACCCAGACGTCCGGGTCTGTTGAGTATGAGTCTCCTGTGAAGTGGGGTGTCTGCTTTTTTTGGGGATAAACTTACCCCCCAACCGTGTTTCTCCAAGAATAAGACCTCCTCCAAAATTAAGCCCTAGTGCTTTTTTGGGAGGCAAAAAAAATATAAGGCTAGTTTCACACTTGCGTTGGACGGCTTCCGTAGCATTGCGTTGTGTGACGGATGCAACGGATGTGTTGCATATAGTGGCACAACGCAATGCTATGGATTGTACAAAATAACAGAAAGCGTTATTTATTTATTTATTTTTTTTCTTCTTTACAATACCGGCAGCCGACTATTGTGAACGATCAGCTGATCGCTCTTAATAGCCGGCGGCCGAGCACTCTCACATGCTGGCAGCCAAGCGCTCAGCTGAGCGCTATAACATACCGGCGGCCGGGCGATCAGCTGAGTGCCCTGACATGCCGGCGGCCGAGCGCTCAGCTGAGTTGCCTGACATGCCGGCGGCCGAGCGTGCTCAGCTGAGTGCCCTGACATGCCGGCGGCCGGGCGATCAGCCGAGTGCCCTGACATGCCGGCGGCCGGGCGATCAGCTGAGTGCCCTGACATGCCGGCGGCCGAGCGCTCAGCTGAGTGCCCTGACATGCCGGCGGCAGAGCGCTCAGCTGAGCGCTATAACATGCCGGCGGCCGGGCGATCAGCTGAGAGCCCTGACATGCCGGCAGCCGAGCGCTCAACTGAGTGCCCTAACATGCCGGCGGCCGAGCGCACTCAGCTGAGTGCCCTGACATGCCGGCGGCCGGGCGATCAGCTGAGTGCCCTGACATGCCGGTGGCCGAGCGCTCAGCTGAGTGCCCTGACATGCCGGCGGCCGAGCGCTCAGCTGAGCGCTATAACATGCCGGCGGCCGGGCGATCAGCTGAGTGCCCTGACATGCCGGCAGCCGAGCGCTCAGCTGAGTGCCCTAACATGCCGGCGGCCGAGCGCGCTCAGCTGAGTGCCCTGACATGTCGGCGGCCGGGCGATCAGCTGAGTGCCCTGACATGCCGGCGGCCAAGCGCTCAGCTGAGTGCCCTGACATGCTGGCGGCCGAGCGCTCAGCTGAGTGCCCTGACATGCTGGCGGCCGGGCGATCAGCTGAGTGCCCTGACATGCCGGCGGCCGAGCGCTTAGCTGAGTGCCCTGACACGCCGGCGACCGGGCGATCAGCTGAGTGCCCTGACATGCCAGCGGCCGAGCGCTCAGCTGAGTGCCCTGACATGCCGGCGGCCGAGCGGTCAGCTGAGTGCCCTGACATGCCGGCGGCCGAGCGCTCAGCTGAACATTCGGCCACTGAGAAATAAAATAAAGTTTGTGATTAAAAAAAAAAAAAAAAAAAAAAGAGAGCATGCGCAGTGAAAAATAAAGGTTTCCGCTGCTCAAAAAAACGTTACATGCAGCGTTCCATTCGCCCGGCGCAGCGTCAAAATAACGACGCTGCGTCGTCCAGCGGATGCAACGCTGACACTTGCGTTACAGTGCGTCGTCCATACAAGTCTATGGAGAATAGCGCAGTGCGTTAACGGACTGCGCTATTCTCCATAGTGACGGACTGCGCTGAACGCAAGTGTGAAAGTAGCCTAAGACAGTGTCTTACTTTTGGAAAAACATGGTAGAAAGGGCCTGAAGATAACTCACCCTCCGGGCAGAAGTTAAAGCCACTAGCAGTACAACTTTCAGAGTCAAAGACCTAACCGTAGATTGGGCAAGGGGCTCAAAGGGGGGCCCTGTTAAGGAATCCAAAACTAAATTCAGATCCCAGTGGGTAAAAGCTAAACACAGAACTGGTCTAGAAGGTATTCAGAGCCTTTCCAACAACGCAGACGTCTCTGAAATTTGAGGAACTCTGACTTTCCCGAAGACTCAAACTCCCCTTAGCCACGTGATCCCTCAAATGGGCCCCCCAACCTAACACGCTTGAATCAGTTGCGATGATGTTTGAAACTGGAAGTAACCAAGGAACCCCAGCTGATAGATTTCGAACCTCTAGTCACCAGTGGAGAGATAGACGGACTAGAGGAACGTTTGATGTGTTGTCCAAACATCCTCCTTATTGCCTCTGTGCCCTTAACACCTCCCCCTGTAGTGCACGGGTATGGAATTGTGCCCAGGGAACCGCAGGAATACACGCCACCAGGGACCCCAACAGGGACATTGCTTCTCTGAGGGGGAGGACCAGATCTGATATGACCAAGGAGACCCGCGCCCTGACAGAAGACACCTTCTCTTGGGGCAAGAGGCAGAGTTGGGAGCGAGAGTCTAGGATCAGACCTAAAAAGGTCTGACTTGTTGAGGGCTGCAGTTTTGATTTTTCGAGGTTCAGAATCCATCCCAGGTCTCATAGGATCGATTATTACAGACTGAATCTGGATCTGCGGTGTTCCTCTGATGTTCCTGTGACGCCCTGGGCAAGCCAGGGGTCACAGGTCACAACACCACCACACCCCACACTCCAGGTAGGCACATCACAGCTAAACTACAAATCCTTGTTGCCTTCCTCCAGAGGCTGATGATTCACACCAGGGGGTGGGCCAGGCGGTTGGCTCCGCCCACCAAGGAGATCACAGCTCTGGAGGCGGGGAAAACCAGGCAGTCAGCTCAGGGACGAGCTTGAGTAAACAACGGTTAAGCCCAGGCAGGGCAAGAGTGAAGTCTAGCTGAGGGCTAGAAAGGAGTAAACAACTAAGTGAAAGTAGAAAAGTGGTAAAGGAAGAAAAGCCTGAAGGGTCCAGCTTTGTGTAGGGCCAGAACAGCAAGGTCAGCGACGGCGGTGACCGTCTGGAGTGGGACCGTTTGGAAGTTCCTGGAAGGACCCCGTTGGCTGTGTGCCCGGTGGTCTGGAGCAGTGTTCCGAAGGACAGTCAGCACCAGGGCAGGGGCCTCTCGGACCCCGGCAAGGCTAGGAGTCGCCAAATTTGCCGAATCCGTCAGTGAAGGGGACGTAGATCCCCCAGCAACCAAGTCCCGATTGAAGGCAACAGCTCAACCTGAAGCAGAGAGACACCGCCACCGCCAAGGCACCAGTTTCTCAGGGCCAGCGCCTGCGGGCAAAGTATAGAGCTCCTCCGGCCCAGATTGTAGTCGGGAAGCGGGTAACCGGAGGAATCCACCGCTACCACAAGTCAACCATAGGTGCAAGGAAGAGGGACATCACCGTCACCTACCGGGAGTGCAGGTGCAGCCGTCTGTGGGACCGTCCTACCAGCCGTTTGGTTTACCGTACAAACTGTGTCCGTGTCTCAGGCTGAGTGAGTACCACAGTGCCGCAAGGCACAGCGCTGCCCCGCGTCCCTGCGCCCGCCAGGCCCCGCACCTCACAAACCATCACCGGGCCCCGGGATCACCAACCCCTGCCCACGGAGGGGCAACACAACACCTGGCTGCTCCGCATCACCATCCCCGGGACCCCCGCATTGAGCAGTTGTGGTGAAATCACCACAACCGTGGGTGGCGTCACGAACTATAACAATCCCCGCACCCAACAAACCCCTTTCACTCACGGGCGAGGAGTGCCGCTCGAGAAACCCCCGGGATCCGGCCTACGGCTCGAGCCACCACTGAGCAGCGGCCGCCGGACCCGAGCAGAAGGGGGCGAGCGTAGTGTGCTGACACCCTCCTCCCCGCCCGCGACAACTTGGCGTCACGAACAGGATCTTACCGCTCTGCCGTCTGGTAGAGGTGCGCCTTGTTACCGCCGGAGGTATCCGGCAGAAAAATTGCAGAAGCCGCCATCTTTGGCGCGAAAAGTTCCCGCTCGAGCGTCTTCTCGAGCAGTAGAGGCGCGAAGGCCAAGACCCCGCCCCGAGAGAGGAGGGGCCAGAAAGAGCTAAGGGGGACGCGATGGCGGCTGGCCGCATGTAGTCGCGGCTATAAAAGCAGGGACGCCAGGACCCTGCAAACATACCGTTCCTGGAAGAAAGAGAGAAAGTCACCATGTGGATGCCGTCCCGAAACACCGTGGCCCCCGCGCCGGGAACCGCAGCGTGGGTGGAAATCCGGACCGCGCAGCTCCACCTAAGGCTGCAGGTCAAGATGCAGCTCCTCTTGGAGGAGTGGGAGACCGACATGGCGGACGTTATAGCCACCGTGCGGAGACGCGAGGAGGAAGCGGAGGAAGGGAGGGTGAGTGACCCACGCCCCTATGTCCCGGAGGGGACCGGTCGCTGCAGCTGAGGGACCCGGTCCAAGCCCTCTCCCCCCGTTGCCTCCCTCGCCACCCGTCTCGGAGGCCGTGACCCCGCCACTAGGCCCGCTACCACCGCCACCGGTAGCGATACCCAGCCCGTCCGCCCCAGCGGACCGACCTGTAGCCGGAGCCCGTAGCAAACCGGAGGTGTTGCCATGGAAGGCCCCGAAGAGTGTGCCAGAGACAGTCCCCGAGCCGGAGCCGATGACCCGCTCCGAGCCGAAGGCCCAGCTGCGGAAAGCCCCTGTGCCCATCCCGCACACCTCGGCTGAGGTGGCGCCGGGTTGTTGCTGCAGGGCAGCGCCCAAGGCCATGACACCGCGGGATACGCCGCCCACCTTCCTGACAGTGGGTAACGTTTTGGATGTCCCGCGGGGCCCGACCCGTGCGCCGGAGCTGGCAGCAGCGCCATATTGGGAAAGGGAGCCGACAAAGCTGGGCCTGGAGATCGCGGAGAGGGAGAGAAGGAAAGCCGAGCTGGTGGCCCGAGCCATTCGGGAAAAAGAAAATCTGCGGCAAGCGACCTTCCGTGTCCGGGGCCCGTTGTACGAGGGGCAGGTGAGGCGGTTTGATGTCCGCCGGGGCTACGGGTTTATATATGAACCGGGCCTGGAGGCCGAAGTGTTTGTAGCCCGGCGGGATGTGAATGCCCACCTGCCCGAGGAACATCCTGGCCGGAACCTCATACCAGGAGACATGGTGCGGTACACCCGACACTGCGGAGAGAGGGGGTGGTTTGCCCTGGATGTAAAGCTCAGGAGCAGCAAAGAGAGCAGGGTGAGCCCTGCACCCCCTCCCTCGGATGAAGCAGCAGAGGGACCGGAGTAGGGCAGCGGAGGCCCGTTGCACCGTCCCCGTGGGGACCACCTGTTTGTTGTTGGAAAAATTTGTTTGTTTAAAAGTTTTGAAAAATGAAAATGATGATTACCGAGTTTTCACCAGATTGTCAGTAGTGATTGAACCGGCCGGAGCCGGCACCGTTGTCCCCGTGGGGACCGTTTAAAATGCATGGGAACTATCCATGGACATGCCCGTGAACTTGCAGGGCAACCACAGACGTTAGTGGCTTGTAAATATGTTGGTTACCGTTACCGTTTTCCGCAATGCCGCCTCCGGAGAGGCAGGTTGGAGGGAGGGCCCTCAGCAGAGCAGGCTGGGGCCCAGCCACCAAAGGAACCGGTGGCTACCCTCTGGAGGGGAAGGACAGATCCCGCTCGGGTACCGTGTGCTGGACTGTGGGTCAAGGGGTGCTGCCTGGGTTTTAGGGGCAGTATCAGGGCCAGGTTGCTTGGGTGGGAGAGAGCGGAAACCGTAACCGTAAACCGTTTGCAACGTTAAAAGTAAATGTGCCTCCCGTCTTGGGAAGAGTTATTAAAAATGTTATATGTTGATTTTCCAAAATGTTATCTTTTTCAGAAAAATAAAACCGGTGTAGGACGGCAGCCCGCGGACGGTCTGCATTTTGCTAAGGGGGAATGTGACGCCCTGGGCAAGCCAGGGGTCACAGGTCACAACACCACCACACCCCACACTCCAGGTAGGCACATCACAGCTAAACTACAAATCCTTGTTGCCTTCCTCCAGAGGCTGATGATTCACACCAGGGGGTGGGCCAGGCGGTTGGCTCCGCCCACCAAGGAGATCACAGCTCTGGAGGCGGGGAAAACCAGGCAGTCAGCTCAGGGACGAGCTTGAGTAAACAACGGTTAAGCCCAGGCAGGGCAAGAGTGAAGTCTAGCTGAGGGCTAGAAAGGAGTAAACAACTAAGTGAAAGTAGAAAAGTGGTAAAGGAAGAAAAGCCTGAAGGGTCCAGCTTTGTGTAGGGCCAGAACAGCAAGGTCAGCGACGGCGGTGACCGTCTGGAGTGGGACCGTTTGGAAGTTCCTGGAAGGACCCCGTTGGCTGTGTGCCCGGTGGTCTGGAGCAGTGTTCCGAAGGACAGTCAGCACCAGGGCAGGGGCCTCTCGGACCCCGGCAAGGCTAGGAGTCGCCAAATTTGCCGAATCCGTCAGTGAAGGGGACGTAGATCCCCCAGCAACCAAGTCCCGATTGAAGGCAACAGCTCAACCTGAAGCAGAGAGACACCGCCACCGCCAAGGCACCAGTTTCTCAGGGCCAGCGCCTGCGGGCAAAGTGTAGAGTTCCTCCGGCCCAGATTGTAGTCGGGGAGCGGGTAACCGGAGGGAATCCACCGCTACCACAAGTCAACCATAGGTGCAAGGAAGAGAGACATCACCGTCACCTACCGGGAGTGCAGGTGCAGCCGTCTGTGGGACCGTCCTACCAGCCGTTTGGTTTACCGTACAAACTGTGTCCGTGTCTCAGGCTGAGTGAGTACCACAGTGCCGCAAGGCACAGCGCTGCCCCGCGTCCCTGCGCCCGCCAGGCCCCGCACCTCACAAACCATCACCGGGCCCCGGGATCACCAACCCCTTCCCACGGAGGGGCAACACAACACCTGGCTGCTCCGCATCACCATCCCCGGGACCCCCGCATTGAGCAGCGGTGGTGAAATCACCACAACCGTGGGTGGCGTCACGAACTATAACAATCCCCGCACCCAACAAACCCCTTTCACTCACGGGCGAGGAGTGCCGCTCGAGAAACCCCCGGGATCCGGCCTACGGCTCGAGCCACCACTGAGCAGCGGCCGCCGGACCCGAGCAGAAGGGGGCGAGCGTAGTGTGCTGACACCCTCCTCCCCGCCCGCGACATTCCCACTATTAAAAAAAATGTCCAGATAGGGAACAATGAGGATCCCCTCTCGCAGATGTGTGCTATCATCACCGCTACCACTTTTGTGAAGACTCTCGGAGCCATAGCCAACCAAAGGGAAGGGCTCTGAATTGAAAATGTCTCATCTCTCCTCCGATAAGAAGGACTACTCTGAGGAACTTCTGATGGGAGACATGAATCAGGATGTGGTAATATGCATCCTGGAGATCTAACACTGCCATAAAATAGCCCGTAAAAAGCAATATATGGCCGACTTCACTGATTCCATCTTGAAATGATGATAGACTAGATGTTTCTTCATGCGCTTCAGGTTTATAATCGTCTTCAATGACCCGTTTGGTTTTCTTACTAGGAACAGTGGTGAATAAAACCGGAGCCCCTCTTCCGCCTTGGGGACTGCCACCAGAACAGACTTGTTGAAGAGAGCCTGCACTTCCAGTTGTAGGGCTAGCTGTTTTTCCATTGACCTGCCGAGCGATGTAACAATTAGTGACCCACAAGAGGTCAAATGGAACTGAAGCTTGAGACCCTGCTTAATAACTCCAAGGATCCAGTCATTAAACAAGATATTCTTTCAGGCGGGAAAAAAGGAGGAGAGTTTCCTCCCACTTGGACGGGGGAGTCCATGTGCTGACTTCTTACCCTCTCCGGAAGGCCTGAACATGAAACCCAATGATTTCCTTTTATTATCCTTCTAGCTATCTTGGGCTGCAGCAGGCTTCTTCTTGGGATACTTTCTCTTCCTGAAGGAACGGGTCCTAAATGGAGCAGAGGGAAATTGAGGAAACCCCTTCTTTCTATCACCCGCTTTCTCTAGGATGTCATCAGGGGGTTACCAAATAGGAACACTCCTTCACAAGGCAGAGCACATAATTTAGATTTAGACTTCAACCATAGCGATCTTCTTGCTGAAGTAGATAAAGCAGATGATTTCGCTGACAACCTCAAGGTATCTGCTGATGCATCCGCCAAAAATGTAGCAGCCCCTTTCATCTGGGGTAAGGCCGCAAGGATATTTTCGCGAGGGACATTGTCCCTGAGCTGGTCTTCTAATTGCTGTAGCCAGACCATCAAAGATCTAGCTACGCAGGTGCCTGCTATTGCTGGTCTAAGTGCTCCTGCAGACGTTTTCCAGGCTGATCTCAAGTAATGATCAGCCTTTCTATCAAGGGGATCCTTCAAATTACCGAGATCCTTTAAGGGAAGAGAAGACCTCTTTGTCATCTTGGCTCCTGCCACATCAATCTTGGGACAGTGATCCCGAAGGGAGGAATCCTGATCCTGGAATGGATATTACTTCTGGAACAGGGAGGGGAGGCTAGCACCCTTATCTGGTCTCTTCCACTGATCCTCCACCAATTTCCTAATCTTCTCATGTACTGGGAAGGCACATTTTTTCTTATGTTTTAGATCTCTAAACATTAAATCTTCCAAGGACTCCGGTCCTCTAGCGTGCACGAAACCCATAATGGATCCGCTTTCACAAGGTGGTTGACCTCAGCTGTTGGAAAACACGGTCTGCCCTCTAGGTCTTCATCAGAAGAGGAAGAAGAAGAGGATGAAGAGGAGCCTGAAGCAGAATCTGAAATTTCACCAGATTCCTGGTCATAGTTTCATAGTTTTTAAGGTCGAAGGGAGACTCTAAGTCCATCTAGTTCAACCCGTAGCCTAACATGTTGATCCAGAGGAAGGCAAAAAAAACCCCAATGTGTCAAACAAGCTCCAATGGGGAAAAAAATTCCTTCCCGACTCCACATACGGCAATCAGACTAGTTCCCTGGATCAACACCCTGTCATAAAATCTAATATACATAACTGGTAATATTACATTTTTCAAGAAAGGCATCTGTGTCGCCCTGGGCAAGCCAGAGGTCACAGGTCACAACACCAACACCCCACACCCCAGGTAGGCACACCCAAGCTGAACCAAAAATCCTTGTTGCCTTCCTCCAGAGGCTGATGATTCACACCAGGGGGTGGGCCAGGCGGTTGGCTCCGCCCACCAAGGAGATCACAGCTCTGGAGGCGGGGGGAAACCAGGCAGTCTAGTCAGGGAGGAGGAAGTGGAAGGAGTGGAGGAGTAGTCCAGGCAGGGCTAAAGTAAACAGCAAGTGGAAAGTGGAGGAAAGAAGAGTAGTAAAGGAGGAAAGCAAGAAGTGGTGACAGAGCAGAGAGTGTGCCAAGCCTGAGAGCCCAGCTTTGTGTAGGGCCAGAACAGCAAGGTCAGCGACGGCGGTGACTGTCCGGAGGGGGACCGTTTGGAAGTTCCTGGAAGGACCCCGTTGGCTGTGTGCCCGGTGGTCTGGAGCAGTGTTCCGAAGGACAGTCAGCACCAGGGCAGGGGCCTCTCGGACCCCGGCAAGGCTAGGAGTCGCCAAATTTGCCGAATCCGTCAGTGAAGGGGATGTAGATTCCCCCAACAACCAAGTCCCGATTGAAGGCAACAGCCCAACCCGTACAACAGAGGCACCGCCACCGCCAGGGCACCAGTCTCTGAGGGCCAGCGCCTGCGGGCAAAGTGTAGTGCTCCTCCGGCCCAGCTTGAAGCCGGGGAGCGGGTTACCGGTGGGGACCCATCGCAACCATCCGTACATACAGGTGCAGGGAAGAGAGACATCACCGTCACCTGCCGGGGAAGCAAAGCAGCCGTCTGTGGGACCGTCCTACCAGCCGTTTGGTTTACCGTACAAACTGTGTCACGTCTCAGGCTGAGTGAGTACCACAGTGCCGCAAGGCACAGCGCTGTCCCCGCGTCCCTGCGCCCACCAAGCCCTGCACCTCCCAAGCCATCACCGGGCCCTGGGATCACCAACCCCTACCCACGGAGGGGCAACACAACACCTGGCTGCTCCCCATCACCATCCCCGGGATCCCCGCATTAAGCAGCGGTGGTGCTACACATCACCACAACCGTGGGTGGCGTCACGGACATGATCCCAACATCCCAAACCCCCCCTTTCACTCACGGGCGAGGAGTGCCGCTCGAGGAAAACCCCCGGGATCCGGCCTACGGCTCGAGCCACCACTGAGCAGCCGGACCTGAGCAGAAGGGGTGAGCGCGGTGTGCGGACACCCTCCTCCCCGCCCGCGACACATCCAGGCTCTGCTTAAATGTTAGTAGTGAACCACTCATTACAACATCATGCGGCAGAGAGTTCATAGTCTCACTGCTCGTACAGTAAAGAATCCTCGTCTGTGATTATGATTAAACCTTCTTTCCTCAAGACGTAGCGGATGCCCCCGTGTTCCAGTCGCAGGCCTAGGTGTAAAGAGATGTTTGGAAAGGTCTCTGTACTGTCCCCTCATATATTTATACATTGTGATTAGATCCCCCTAAGCCTTTGTTTTTCCAAACTAAATAACCCCAAGTTTAATAACCTGTCTTGGTATTGCAGCCCACCCATTCCTCTAATAATCTTGGTCGCTCTTCTATCTACCTGTAAGATTATGCTATTTATAACCTTCTATACTTTTGCTATCAAGAAAAGCATCCATTCCTCTCTTAAATTCATTCAGTGAGTTGGCCATCACCACTTCCTCAGGAAGAGAGTTCCAGAGCCTCACTGCTCTTACCGTGAAGAACCCTCTTCTATGCTGATGTAGGAATTTTCTTTCCTCCAATCAAAGAGAATGCCCCCTTGTTCTTGTCATAGTCCTTGGTACAAACAGATCATGGGAGAGATCTCTATATGGCCCTCTGATATATTTGTACATATTTATTAGGTCTCCCCTAAGTCTTCTCTTTTCTAGAGTAAATAGACCTAATTTTGATAACCTTTCCGTGTATTGTAATGCACCCACTCCATTTATTATTTTAGTAGCCCGCCTCTGAACCCTTTCAAGTTCAGTAATGTCTTTCTTGAGCACCGGCGCCCAAAATTGCACACAATACTCCAAGTGTGGTCTCACGAGTGATTTGTACAGAGGGAGAATGATGTTTTCATCTCGTGCCCCCAGACCTCTTCTAATGCATCACCCTATTTGCTTTGGTGGCTGCTGCCTGACACTGGGCACTCCAATTTAGCTTCTTATTGACTAATATGCCTAAGTCTTTTTCCATGTCTGATTTCCCCAGCAGTTTTCCATTTAGTAGGTAATCGTAGCATCTGTTTCTCCTTCCCATGTGCATAACCTTATACTTATCTGTGTTAAACCTCATTTGCCATTTTTCAGCCCAATTATCCAATTTACTCAAATCCATCTGTAGTTGCAAACTGTCCTCCTTTGTGTTAACTACCTTACATAGTTTTGTATCATCTGCAAATACTGATATTTTACTCTGTAAACCATCCACCAGATTATTAATACATATATTAAATAGTAGGGGGCCCAATACAGACCCCTGTGGTACCTCACTAGTAACCCTGGCCCAATCTGAGTATGCGCCATTAATAACCACTCTTTGTTTTCTACCACTAAGCCAGCTACCTACCCATCTACACACATTTTCCCCGAGCCCAAGCTTTCTCATTTTACTTAGCAGTCTTTTATGTGGGACAGTGTCAAATGCTTTACCGAAGTCGAGATAAATGACATCCAATGATTCTCCTCCGTCCATGTGAGAGCTTACATCCTCATAGAAGCTGATCAGGTTAGTTTGACAGGAGCGATCCTTCATAAATCCATGTTGATATGGAGTTAAACAATTATTAACATTGAGACATTCCATAATAGTATCCCTTAAAAACCCTTCAAATATTTTACCCACAACAGATGTTAAGCTTACCAGCCTATAGTTTCCAGGTTGCCTTTTACACCCTTTTTTGAATATTGGTACCACATTTGCTAGCCGCCAATGTGGCGCCCCAGGACCTGGTCGCCACAACAGCATTGCCCTCCCAAAGGGTTAATGCTGAGCCTGGAGGTAATTGGGAGATCTATTGGCCAGTAAGTGTAACACCAACCGCAGTTCTCCCTCCGGCCAGCAGGGGGAGCTCTGAACCTGGAACTTCAGGGAGCATTCCTTAAGTCTGGCTGGAAGGAGGAAGTGGGGGTTAGTCTGGAGACAGGAGTGAAAGAGTGCAGACGCAGAGTAGTGCTGCCTTGTGAAACTGAGGCCTAGAGCTTGGATAGCTTGGCCCAGGGAAGCAAGGGGAGCAGAGAGGCACAGCAGAGACTCGGACATCGGAGTCTGTAGTTGCCAGGGCATAAAATCCATCCCTGGTAGCTGAATCCGGAGGGCAGGAGAGCTGTAAGCCCCCTGTCCCAGAAGCAATCTGAAGGTACAGCTGCATTCCAAGGGCCTGGTGTGGGCTCCAGCAGAGAAGCACCAGAGAGGGCCTGCGCAGTCTACCACACAGAAAAGGGGACGAACAACAAGTCCCAGCAGCAAGAGGGCAATTGCAAACCCAAAGTGCAGTGTCCTAAAACAGCAGAGAAAGATTAAGGAGTAGGCCTCATACTCAACTGGCCAAAGATCACCCCAGGCACTTCCAGGCCGGCCGGACCACCTTTACCATCTGTGACGGTCTCCCAGGACTAAGTTTCTGCCGAGTAAAAGAGGAGAAGGTAAAGAGACTACTGTTTGTGCCTGTTTCTTTCATTGCTTGTCGGCCCTGCACCGTGTTAGTCACACAGCGCCATAGACTTCCACAAGCACCAACTGTGCCCCGGGCATTGCTCCACCTGTGGGGAGCAGTACTACCATAGCTGCTATATCATCATCCCGGAGGCCTCACACAGCAGCGGCGGCTTAATAGCCGCATACCACAGGTGGCGTCACGAACACAACCATTAACAAGCAAGCCACATATTCTACTGACACCCACCAGGGCCACGGAGCCGGGCCCAGCCACCACTGACTACCACCGGACTAGTCCGGCCCGGCACCGGGTGTCCCATAGCCCTGGGGTGGGCGAGTCAACTTTGGCGTCACGAACAGGATTTCGTGCCCGGTCACACCGGGTACTGTGCGCCTGAAGAATTGCGCTTAAAAGACTGTGTTACTGCGTGTTTCATTGTTTGAAAACTGCCGCCGCCATTAGCCTCGCTGAGCGCAGAAAGAAGGGGGGCGTGCCTGACAAAGAGCGCGAAGGGAGCGCGCCATCAGAGCAGAGCGCTGTTAACCCCGCGCGACCCAGAGGAAAATTTGAAAAGTGAACGGAGCCTGGTAAGGTTCACTAAGGGGGAGGAAGATGTCCGACTCCGAGGGAGAGCAGGTGGCTGCCATCGCCCAAGGCGCCGCAGCACCGGCCGAAGTAGTCCCAGTCGCCGTCGCCCCAGCCCCCACTGTAGCGCCGGTAATGCCGATCACCATGCCGTACATACCGGGAGCAGAATGGCTGCCGCAGTACTCCGGGGAGTCCCATACCTTGAGTGACTTCAGAGAAAGCCTGCACAGCTTGTTCAGGGTGTATCCTCTGACTGAGAGCCAGAAGGTGGGCATAGTAATGGGACAGCTAGCCGGCGCAGCCCAGCGTGAAGCGAAGTCCTGGCCTGATACAGATAAAGGGACAGCAGCCCAGATACTGGCCAAGCTAAAGAGTACTTTTGACACCCGCACCGCAGCAGAGATAAAGATGAGATTCTTTGGGTGCAAGCAGCGGGCCACAGACAGCATAAGGGACTATGCCTTAAACTTGCAGGAGGCCCTGAAAGCAGTTAAACAGGTGGATCCAGAGAGTGTACGTGAAGAAGACAAACTCCTAACTGAGCAGTTCATAGAGGGGCTCCTGTCAGATGCCCACAGGACCCAGCTGCGTATCCTGGTCCTGCAGAACCCTGCTCTGGACTTTGCCAAGTTTAAGGACCAGGCCATCAGGGTACTGAGAGAATCTACACCGAATGACCCAGTACCCCTCCGGCCTCTTGCTATCACGTACCCCGGGGTGGTGCCTGCAACACGAGCCACTGCAGGGGCTGAGGCGCAGTCCCTGGATAAGGATCCCACTGCAGAGCTCAGACAGCAGTTCCAGGAGCTGACCAAGACTGTGGCTGCCCTTGCCAAGACCATGCAGTCTCTACAAATGACCCCCTCGCCTGCAAAAATCGAGTTGGCCTCCAGCCCAGAGGACGTCCCATGGATGCGACAGAGGAGGATTCCGCCGACCCGAGGCAGAGACACAGACCGGTATGATTCAACAGGACAACCGATCTGCCGCCACTGCAACCAGGCGGGCCACATTGCACGACGCTGTCCTTTAAACGGGCTGAGCCTGGGGCCAGGAGCCAACCCCCAGGTGTAAGGAAGCCCGGCTCAAACCCCAGCCGCAGCAAGTACGTGGGAGGACGACCGGTCCTTCTGTGTCGCCAGGGGTTAAGGAGATACCCAGAACCGGGCCAAGGGGTCGCTTCTGGAAAGGGGATCACGGTGTCGTGACCCGGTCTGTGCTCCCTGGTTCCACAATAAAAGGGGGGGGTTATGTTCGTGACGCCACCCGTGGAATGTGATCAGAGATGACCACCGCTGCTGCAGAACCTCCGGGGTGATGGAAGGCAGCTTGAGATGGGACGGCTCCCCACGGGTAGAGCCTTTTCCCCGGGGCAGTATGTTAGTCTATGGGGGGAGTGCAGGACACGAGCACAATAAACAGGCAGACTCACGGTTTTGCAGTTTCTTTGTCTTTTACTGATGATGTTATTCAGCAGAGTACTGTCCACGGAGTCTGTGAGGGGTTCAGGGTTTCTCCCACCCAGCCGGGCCGTTTTGGCTTCCTTGCCTGCACTGTGTGTCTGTGGCCCTGCTGCTGCGTGAACTATGCAGCTGGCTCTGTGCTCCTCGGTACCGACCTGACAGGCAACTCGAGTCCTTACTAGTATGTTCCTGAACTCTGCGCTTGTTGCTTGTGTCTGTGGTACAGGTGAAAGATCTGGAATCTTCACTTCTCTGGTGGTAACTGTGCAGTATGTAACCTGCAGTCTCGGATCCAGCATCCGTTCTGTGTGCTCCACTGGGATGAACTCAGCAATGCTCTGTCTCCCAGGAATGTTCCTCTGTGTAATCTGTCTCCTTTCCTCAGACCCTCAGCTAGGCCTGGAATTGGTCAGTGGATCCTGAGGTGAGCTAAAGCCAGCTTCCAACCTACAGAGATCCTGTCTCCTCAGTGCTCTGCACTGAACTTCCAAACTGAAACTACTTCTGACCATTTCCTCCCCCCCCACCAGAATATACAGGGAAGCAGCTTGGTCTCCCCCTTCTGGCCAGGAGGTCTTGGTGTTGTGTGTGGGGAGTTAACCCTTTGTGTTGTTACTGTGGCAACCCTGGGGTGCCACATTCCCCCTTAGTGAAGAACAGTACTCCGGGACTGTGAAACAAACAAACAAGTTATCACAACAATTATATATATACAGAGTCTCAAAAGGAAAAAATACAAAAACCTTAAAGCTCAAAAAGAGTCCAAAATGTTCAAAAATATATAAGTGTTCATACAGTATAGTCTCTGTAGGTACTGGGCTTTTGGTCTTAACGTTGCAATTAAATAAACATTTCAATCAACAAACACTTCTTAAAGGTGTCTCTACTCTGGTCATAAGTGCAGTAGGCCTCACGGCCCTCGGGCCACCAACAATGTGATCAAGTTGTAACTCTCCGTGCTGCCACCTTACACCACTCTTCTCTCACCTTTTCTGTACACTAAACTGTTACGGTTTTTCATATAAACATTATAACATATGTACATTTTATATGCAATTTCACATTAGTCCTTATATCTTGCTGGTATCTGACCCTGAGTACTACGCTGTGATCTGCGTACTGTTGCTGTACTGGGTGTACTTAGCATAATGGTGTGGGTGGAAGTGTACCTATTTGGTGTTTCTGGTACTTGTGAGGATGGGGTACTGACTGTAGGACTGGCAAGCCCACTGGGACCAGGAATCTGTTCTTCCTCTACGGTTTCAACTTCCAGTTCTTCATGTCTTGGGACTTCTTGTGGTATGGATTCTGATGTTGGTTCCACCACTTGAGGGAAGGCGATCATTGGGACTACTACTGCTCCATAGTAATTTGGCCATGTTTTTGGGAAATCTCCTAAGACTGTATGGAATACATCTTCTTCCTTCTTGACAGGTTGTACCTGTATGGGTAAGGTGACTTCTGGTGTCTTCAGGGTTTCAGGACACGGTTTGAGTTGATCTCTTGACACGACAGCTGATGTCCTTCCTTCATCCTTACTGATTAGACACACTTTGGGATTATCCATACTGGATGGTAAGACTGTATATGGGGTGGTTTCCCACTGATTATCCAATTTGTTTGTGCGCCGTTTCCTCTTGAGAACTTGGTCACCAGGTTGCAATGGGGTTGCTAGAGCATGCTGGTTGAAGTTTCTCTCTTGTCTTCCCCTAGCTTGTTGGAGACTTTTCTCTACGCACTCTTGTACTTGGCGATACTGCTGCTGACGTAGGGTATCCCAATTGGATTCTTGAACTTCCGCATCTGGCTTCAGAATTCCCATATCTAAATCAATTGGCAGTTTACCGGGCCTTGCACGCATAAGGTAAGCGGGGGTGCAGTTTGTAGAACTCACCGGGACATGATTGTACAAGTCCACCAAGTCTGGCAATTTCTCTGGCCATTGATTTTTTTCTGACTCTGGTAAGGTCTTCAACAGGTCAATCACAATATGGTTCATCTTCTCACATAAGCCATTTGTTTGGGGATGGTATGCTGTTGTGCGGATCTTTTTACAGCCATACATGTTGCAGAATTCTTGGAAGATCTGTGATTCGAAAGCTGGACCTTGATCTGCAAGGACTTGTTCTGGGTAACCATGGGGTCTGCAAAAGTACGTCTGGAATGCTTTAGCTGCTGTTCTAGCTGTAAGGTCTTTCACGGGTACCACCACTAAGAAGCGTGAGTAATGGTCCACGATGGTTAAGGCATAGACATAGCCGGACCGGCTTGGTGACAACTTGACGTGGTCTAATGCGACTAGCTCGAGTGGTTGCTTGGTTACTATGGGCTGGAGTGGAGCTCTCTGGTTCTGTTGATCCTTTCTTCTGAGGTTGCACGGTCCGCATTTTCTACACCAATCTTCAATTGATTTTCTCATGCCAACCCAGTAGAATCTTTCTCTTAAGAGCACTTCCAACTTTTTCCAACCAAAATGACCAGCACCGTTGTGGTAAGCTTCCAGAACCATCTTGACGTCTCTCTTGGGCACAATGATCTGCCAGACCAACTCATGTGTTTTTGGATTGGTGTGCCTTCTACAGAGCTTCCCTTGGTACAGGAACAATTTACCTCTCTCCTTCCAGAGATGTTGCGTCTCAGCTGGGGCATTCTGATTAGGGTAAGCACCTTGTTGTGTAAGCAGTTCTTTCACTAGCTTCACAGCTGGATCACTGTCTTGTGTGTCAGCCCATCCGTGGTGTGCTAATGGGTTGAGAGTTGCCTGCTGTTGTTTTTGGTAGACACTCGGTTGATACTGTCCCATCTTAGGACGGTGAAAGGCCGGCAGCTCAATTTCTTCCAGTCCCTCCGGTTCCTCTTCCACGTCCCCCGAGTGTGGCATCCGGGATAAGGCATCTGCATTCCCATTCTTGTGGCCTGCCCTGTACTTGATGACAAAGTTGTAGTTTGACAGTCGGGCTATCCATCGCTGTTCCAGCGCACCTAGTTTTGCAGAGTCCAGGTGGGTCAACGGATTGTTGTCAGTAAAGATGGTAAATTCTGCAGCTGCCAGGTAGTGTTTGAAACGCTCTGTTACAGCCCAAACTACTGCCAGTAGTTCTAACTTGAAGGAGCTGTAATTCTCTGGGTTTCTTTCTGTAGGCCGGAGCTTCCTGCTTGCAAAGGCAATAACTTTCTCTTTGCCTTCCTGCTTTTGAGACAATACTGCTCCCAGTCCTACGTTGCTGGCATCCGTGTACAAAATGAAGGGTTGATGGTAATCTGGATATGCCAGGATCTCTTCTCCTGTCAGTGCCCACTTCAACGTCTTAAAGGACTCTTCTCTCTCATCACTCCACTGGAAAGGAGGATTTCGGGCTGCAGACTTCTTTGACTGTCCTACCAGGATGTCTTGTAGGGGAGCTGCTAGCTTCGTGAACCCTTTTATAAATCTTCTATAGTAGCCCACCAGTCCCAGGAATTGCCTCACCTCTTTCACGCTGGTGGGTCTCGGCCAATCTCTGATCACGGTAACTTTTTCAGGATCTGGTGCTACCCCTTCTGAGCTCACGACATGTCCCAGGTACTGTACCCTTGGCTTTAGAAGGTGACACTTGGATGGCTTGATTTTCATGCCGTATCCGGATAAGGCTTCAAACACTTCTGCCAGGTCTTGTAGATGCTGTTCATAGGTCTTGGAGTAGACTATGACATCATCCAGGTACAGGAGGACAGTTTCAAAGTTCTTATGTCCTAGGCAGCACTCCATCATTCGCTGGAAGGTACCAGGCGCGTTGCAGAGTCCAAACGGCATACAATTGAACTCACAGAGGCCCATCGGCGTGGTGAACGCTGTCTTCTCCTTGTCAGCCTCTGCCACAGGAACTTGCCAATACCCACTAGTCAGATCTAGGGTGGAAAAGTAAGTAGCGGATTTTAATGCAGCCAATGACTCTTCTATCCTAGGTAATGGGTATGCATCCTTGTGTGTAATGCGGTTGATCCGTCTGTAGTCTACGCACATCCTCATGGTCCCATCTTTTTTCTTAACTAGCACTAGTGGGGCTGCCCAGGGGCTACAACTGTCTCTTATTACCCCTGCTTCTTTCATTTCTTTGAGCATGTCTTTGGCGCATTGGTAGTGAGCTGGTGGTACTGGTCTATACCTCTCCTTTATTGGTGGATGGTTACCAGTGGGTATAGTGTGCTCTACCCCTTTGATCTGCCCAAAGTCTAATGGGTGTTTGCTGAATATTTGTTCATATTCTTTCACTACCCTGTATACTCCATGCTTTTGATGGGAGGGTGTAGAATCGGTGCCTACATGTAGCTTTTGGCACCAATCCTCCAGCTTTCCCTCTGAGCCATTGTCTTCCGCCTGATCTGACGGCTTCAAGGGCT
The DNA here is from genome assembly GCF_048569485.1 of Anomaloglossus baeobatrachus. Classification (NCBI taxonomy): domain Eukaryota; kingdom Metazoa; phylum Chordata; class Amphibia; order Anura; family Aromobatidae; genus Anomaloglossus; species Anomaloglossus baeobatrachus. The sequence goes on along the minus strand of NC_134356.1, from coordinate 662,599,776 downwards.
CAACGGTGGTGATGGCGTTGTTATCAACCGTATATAGCTTAGCCATGGTAGCATACTTAGGTAGGGTGACCTCATCTTCCCCACAATTTAGAAGGCGTATTGGCACTCTCCCCCTGTGTACCTCAACTATTCCTCTGGCCGTCAATACAGTGGGCCTACTGTCTGAGTACACGGGTTCTACCAGGGCCTGATAGTCTCGCCCTCTGATGCCTATTGCGGCTCTACACCAGACCAACATTTCAGTTTTGGGAGGAATTACAATAGGTATTGGGTCACTTACCCTTGCACTGCCAATTTCACCTCCTGACATTTCTACCTGCTGCTTCAGCATCAAGGCTTTAATTTCCTTCTGCAGGAGTCTCTGTTGCCCAGGTTTGGCAGTCTCGACGATCTGCTGCAAGACAGTAATTACCTCTGCAAAACAATTTTCAATTACATTCATTCCTAGCAGCATAGTTGGTTCACGTTCTCGTCGGTCAACATCAACAATGATAATACCCTGATTCTGCAATTCTACTCTCCCAACCTTAATGGTCATTTCTCTGAAACCAATCTGTGGTACTAATTCACCATTGCTAGCCCATATATTCAATGCAACATTAGATGGACCACTGCTAACGTCTGAATCAGCCCAGTACCTCTTATAAAGGACATGCGGAATTGATGATATTTGGGAACCAGTGTCCAGCAAGGCATTGAGCGGAATGCCATCCAGCACGATGGGGATGACTGGACGTCCCCCCACATACTTGTCGTGCCAGGGTGAAGGACCTTGAGAGTTCATTCCTGAGGAGCGGCCCGCCTCCCCAGGGGATCCCCATTTAAAGCACATTCACGGGCAAAGTGACCTGGCTCATTGCAACGGCGGCAAATGGGTTGTCCATCCGGCTGGTAGCGGTCGCTGGGTCGTCCTCTCGTCGCTTGGTATCTCCTAGGCCTCATCCATGGGACATCCTCCTTGCTGGTCGCCAGCTCAATCTTGGGTGCAGACTTGGATCCACGCAGCTCCTGGACGATTCTAGCCATGGAAGCAACAGTGTCTGTCAGGGCATCAAGCTTTTGATGTAGAGCCTCATTAGTGATCGGCTCCAGGTGGTTAGCAGCAGCCGCTGACATGGCCGATGTCACCGGCACTACTGGCTGCTGGGGTGCCACTGTAAGGTGTTGAACAGAGTCTATATCCTGCGGCTCCTCCACCTGCTGGAGGCGGATGGCTCTATCCTTTAGCTGGGCAAATGTTAGTCCTGGATCCTGGATCACCATCATGCTCAGTTGTCCCCGGTGGGAAGGGGATGAGAGTCCATCCAGGAATTGGTCTATCAGCAGCTTATCTGCTCCAGGGGCTAAGGCAGGTTCTGCTAATTTAAGTGCTCTGAGCGCCTCCTGTAAGTTTAAGGCAAAGTCTCTTGCGCTCTCTCTAGGTTTTTGCTTGCATCCAAAGAACCTCATTTTAGCCCGGCTGCCAGCAGTGGATTCAAAAGCTGCTTTTAGTCCAGCTATTATATGCTCTACAGTGTCCTTTGCATCGTCCGGCCAGGATGTAGCCTCCCGCTGGGCATTGCCAGTTAACTGTCCCATAAGCATACCAACACGCTGAGCTTCTGTCAGGGGGTACATGCTGTAGTAGATTTTTAGCTTTCCGATAAAGTCATTAAGTGTGTTGGGCTCACCTGAGTACTGCGGCAGCCACACTGCACCCGGGGTGTACGGCATCAGGAACGGCATGATAGGTGCTGCTGCACCGCCGGGTACAACAGCATCTCCCTGCTGCGACATCTTTGCGCCCCCTTAGTTAATTTCACCAGTCTTCTTGACAGCAAGCCTGGGACACTTTTCTGCGTTTTCGTTCGGGTCGCAGCACCGAGCGCACCTCCTCTGCAAGCGGTGGGCGGAGTCTTAGTTTAGGCGCGATGTTTTCCCGCGCGTAGCAGGTAATGGCGCGATTAAAGATGGCGCCTGGAAAATTTTACCAATGATGTTTTTGAATTTTTCCAGGTATCTTTGCAAAGTTTAAAGTCCGTTCTTTGTTGCAACAATTCACAGTGCAAGTCTTTTATGCGATGCAATAAGTCTTTACAGGCACACGTCACCCGGGTTGCAGCCGGGTCCAGTCCGCATCCTGTTCGTGACGCCAAAGTTGTGTCGCCAGGGGTTAAGGAGATACCCAGAACCGGGCCAAGGGGTCGCTTCTGGAAAGGGGATCACGGTGTCGTGACCCGGTCTGTGCTCCCTGGTTCCACAATAAAAGGGGGGGGTTATGTTCGTGACGCCACCCGTGGAATGTGATCAGAGATGACCACCGCTGCTGCAGAACCTCCGGGGTGATGGAAGGCAGCTTGAGATGGGACGGCTCCCCACGGGTAGAGCCTTTTCCCCGGGGCAGTATGTTAGTCTATGGGGGGAGTGCAGGACACGAGCACAATAAACAGGCAGACTCACGGTTTTGCAGTTTCTTTGTCTTTTACTGATGATGTTATTCAGCAGAGTACTGTCCACGGAGTCTGTGAGGGGTTCAGGGCTTCTCCCACCCAGCCGGGCCGTTTTGGCTTCCTTGCCTGCACTGTGTGTCTGTGGCCCTGCTGCTGCGTGAACTATGCAGCTGGCTCTGTGCTCCTCGGTACCGACCTGACAGGCAACTCGAGTCCTTACTAGTATGTTCCTGAACTCTGCGCTTGTTGCTTGTGTCTGTGGTACAGGTGAAAGATCTGGAATCTTCACTTCTCTGGTGGTAACTGTGCAGTATGTAACCTGCAGTCTCGGATCCAGCATCCGTTCTGTGTGCTCCACTGGGATGAACTCAGCAATGCTCTGTCTCCCAGGAATGTTCCTCTGTGTAATCTGTCTCCTTTCCTCAGACCCTCAGCTAGGCCTGGAATTGGTCAGTGGATCCTGAGGTGAGCTAAAGCCAGCTTCCAACCTGCAGAGATCCTGTCTCCTCAGTGCTCTGCACTGAACTTCCAAACTGAAACTACTTCTGACCATTTCCTCCCCCCCCCACCAGAATATACAGGGAAGCAGCTTGGTCTCCCCCTTCTGGCCAGGAGGTCTTGGTGTTGTGTGTGGGGAGTTAACCCTTTGTGTTGTTACTGTGGCAACCCTGGGGTGCCACACTTCCCATTGTGCTGGATGGGATCCCTTTGAATGCCCTCCTGGATACGGGGTCCCAGGTAACAACCATCCCCCACAAACTGTACAAAAGATATTGGGCTGATTCAGACATTGACCATGGCCCAGATGATGATTTAACAATTGTGGCCAGTAATGGTCAGCCCTTACCTCAAATTGGGTACAAAGAAGTAACCATTAAAGTGGGGCGGGTGGAATTGCCATGTCAGGGGATGATAATTGTAGATATTGATCGCAAAGAATCTGACCCACTGCTAACCATTGGTACAAATGTGATAGAAAATTGTATTGCCGAAGTGATAATTTTGTTGCAACAGGCGTCTGAAACTGCCAGCTCCGGGCAGCAGCGTGTCCTACAGAGGGAGATCAGAGCCCTGATGAGGAGGCAGCAGGTAGAGCTAGCCGGAGGAGAAATTGGCAGTGTGAGGGTAAGTGACCCCCTCCCCATTGTAATACCCCCAAGAAGTGAAATGTTGATATGGTGTCGGGCAGCAATAGGCCTCAAGGGTCAGGATTACCATGCCTTGGTAGAACCGGTGTATTCAGACAGTAGGCCTGGAGTCCTGATAGCCAGAGGGGTAGCGGACGTCCACAAGGGGAGAGTGCCCGTCCGTGTCTTGAATTGTGGGGAGGAGGAGGCCAAATTGCCCCGGTACGCCACTGTAGCAAAACTGTACACTGTCAGCAGCAATACCATTAAAGCAGTGGAACCCTTGATCCCGTCCGACCAGGCGGAAGACAATGGCTCCAAGGGGCAGCCGGAAGACTGGTGCCAAAAATTACATGTAGGCACCGACTCCACCCCCTCGCACCAAAAGCATGGGGTTTACCGGGTGGTACAGGAGTACGAGCGGGTCTTCAGCAAACACCCCCTAGATTTTGGGCAGGTGAAAGGGGTTAAACATCAAATCCCCACGGGTGATCATCATCCCATTAAAGAGAGATACCGCCCTGTACCCCCCGCACAGTATCAGTGTGCCAAGGAAATGTTACGGGAAATGAAGGAGGCTGGGGTTATCAGAGATAGTTGTAGCCCCTGGGCAGCTCCACTAGTGCTCGTAAAGAAAAAAGATGGTACGATGAGAATGTGTGTAGATTACAGGCAAATTAACCGCATTACACATAAAGATGCTTATCCACTGCCCAGAATAGAGGAGTCACTAACAGCCTTAAAGTCAGCTAACTATTTCTCCACCTTGGATCTCACCAGTGGGTATTGGCAGGTTCCCGTGGCAGAGGCGGACAAGGAGAAGACTGCATTCACGACACCAATGGGCCTCTGTGAGTTCAATTGTATGCCATTCGGGCTCTGCAACGCCCCAGGGACATTCCAAAGGTTGATGGAGTGCTGCTTGGGCCACCACAACTTTGAAACCGTGCTGTTGTACCTGGATGACGTCATAGTCTACTCCAAGACTTATGAGGACCACCTGAAGCACTTAGCAGAAGTGTTTGAGTCCTTGTCGAAATATGGCCTGAAGATCAAGCCGTCCAAATGTCACCTCTTGAAGCCAAAGGTACAGTACCTGGGTCATGTGGTCAGCGCAGAAGGTGTGGCACCTGATCCGGAGAAAGTCACTGTAATCAAGGACTGGCCAAGACCCACCACAGTGAAGGAGGTGCGGCAGTTCCTTGGACTGGTGGGCTACTACCGAAGGTTCATTGATGGTTTCACCAAGATAGCAGCGCCCCTTCAAGATCTCCTGGTGGGCCAGCCAAAGCAGGCTAAGAAGCAGAGCCCTCCATTTGAATGGAGCAGCCAACTGGAAACATCCTTTGTCCGGCTGAAAGGGGCTCTCACGGGAGAAGAAATTCTGGCCTACCCTGACTACAGCCAACCGTTTGTACTGTATACAGACGCCAGCAACGTGGGCCTGGGAGCAGTTCTGTCCCAGGTACAGGGAGGCAGAGAGAGGGTGATAGCGTACGCCAGTAGGAAGCTTCGGCCCACAGAAAGGAATCCAGAAAACTACAGTTCCTTCAAGCTGGAGTTCCTCGCTATTGTTTGGGCAGTGACTGAACGCTTCAAGCACTATCTGGCATCGGCCAAGTTCACCATCTTCACGGACAACAATCCGTTGACACACCTGGCAACAGCCAAGTTAGGTGCGATGGAACAGCGATGGATGGCCCGGCTGTCTAACTTTGACTTTACCATCAAGTATCGGGCTGGCAAGAAGAATAACAATGCTGATGCGCTGTCCAGAATGCCTCACTTACCCGAGTCTGGAGAAGACATGGATGAACTCGAAGAGATAGAGTTACCGGCTTTCCATCACCAAGGTGTTTCCCAGTGTGAGCATGCGGTGGGAGTGAAGCGCTCAAGCCAGCACGAGGTCTCGGTCAACCCATTACTCCACCATAATTGGGAAGAAACACAGAACGGTGACCCGGCCGTGCGATTGGTCAAAGAGAAGCTAGCGCAAGCTGAGACCCATCTTGGCCCAGACGCTCCAGAGGAAGCCCAGCAGCTGTGGAAGGAGAGGGGACGACTGTTCACCTACCAAGGCAAGCTCTGCAAGAGATATGTCAACTGGCGAACAAATGAACTTGTCTGGCAGATAGTGGTTCCGCAGAGGGATGCTCCAATGGTCCTAGCAGCGTATCATGATAACGCAGGACACTTCGGGTGGAAGAAGTTGGAGGCCCTACTCCGTGATCGGTTCTATTGGGTGCACATGAGAAAGATGATCGAGAAGTGGTGCCGAGACTGTGGCCCGTGTAACCTGAGGCGGAAGGATGATGCCAGCCAAAGGTCTCCCCTACAGCCAATTGTCACGAAGCAGCCCCTGGAGTTGGTGGCCCTGGACCACGTGAAGTTAACACCAAGCCGGTCAGGCTATGTGTACGCTCTCACCATTGTGGACCATTACTCTCGTTTCCTGGTAGTAGTGCCTGTGAAGGACCAGACAGCCAGGACAGCAGCTAGAGCGTTCCAGGCATCCTTTTGTCGACCTCACGGCTATCCGGAAAGGGTACTGACTGATCAGGGTCCTGCATTCGAGGCTGAAGTGTTCCAAGAGTTCTGTAACATGTACGGTTGTAAGAAAATCCGAACCACACCGTACCACCCCCAAACCAATGGACTGTGCGAGAAAATGAACCATGTGGTTATTGATATGCTGAAGACCCTACCGCTGGAGGAAAGGAACCAATGGCCAGAAAAGTTGCCCGATCTGGTAGACCTGTACAACCATATCCCAGTGAATTCGACCAACTGCAGCCCCGCTTACCTGATGCGAGCCAGACCTGGCAAGTTGCCTGTAGACTTATAGATGGGGACTGTGTCGCCCGAGGCGGTTCAAGAAATAGAGGATTGGGATACAGAACGGCAGCAGCGGTACCGTAAGGTCCAGGAGTGCGTAGAGAGGAGCCTGTCTCAAGCAAGAACGAGACAAGAGCAGCATTACAATCAAACCGCCCCAGCAACTCCCTTAGCACCTGGAGAACAAGTCCTCAAGAAGAAGCGGAGGACGCATAAATTGGATGATCAGTGGGAAAACGAGCCCTACACCATTATCCCCTCCAACTTTGACAATAGTAAGGTATGCCTCATAAGCAAGGATGAAGGCAAGACCTATCAAGCAATTTCTCGAGACCGCCTGAAAGCGTGTCCTGAACGGTGCAGAATCCAAAGAGAAATGGAAGGAGTACAAGGAAGTCCCCAAAGTCAAGAGAAAGAAGGGGAGATGATTCAAACCATCCTTGGAAAATTCCCCAAAACTTGGACCCGAATAAACAATGCCATAGTGGTACCAGTTTTGACGTTTCCGCAGTTGGTCGAGCCAGAAACAGAAAAGGTTCCGGATCCACCTAAAGAACCGTCCGCTCCAGCACGAGATGACACGCCAGCAGTGGAACAGGAGGATCAACCCCCTGTCAGTGGTGAACCTGTCATACCCTTGGCGACTCTTAGATCACAAAGGCAACCATCACGCTTACCTATTGGGGTTAGGCCCACCTGTAGTGCTGAGATAGAAGACACACCACGTAGTCAGGGGCAAACACCAGAGCTACGTAGGTCCCAGCGCAGCACTCGGGGACAACCCCCTCTAAGGTATAGAGAGTCAACTGTATAAGGGAAAGAGTACTTATTAGAATGTAAATAGTTATGCAAAATGTCTGTCATGTTGTGTACAAAATGTTTTCTTTTTCTTTGATTGCGAAAATGGACAATTGGGCCACTGGACTATGGGTGGCCAACACCTAAATTGTTCATAGTTAGCACCAGTGTGCTCAACACCCCTGAAGAAAAACCCGTCCGGCGTGCATAGAGTGGGGTCATCAATGCTCTGACGCACGCCCAGGGCCTACGTTGGGGGTTTGAACGCGGCGGGTCCCCCATGGAGCAGTGTAATGGACACCCGGCAGGGAGCCACACTGGACTCTTATAGTAATGTTTAAGGTTGTAACGTTAAAGTAATGCGCCTCCCATAATGGGATGAAATGTTTTAACATGTCATGTTTGTTTCTACAGTCCGGGAGTACTGAATTTAACTAAGGGGGAGTGTGGCGCCCCAGGACCTGGTCGCCACAACAGCATTGCCCTCCCAAAGGGTTAATGCTGAGCCTGGAGGTAATTGGGAGATCTATTGGCCAGTAAGTGTAACACCAACCGCAGTTCTCCCTCCGGCCAGCAGGGGGAGCTCTGAACCTGGAACTTCAGGGAGCATTCCTTAAGTCTGGCTGGAAGGAGGAAGTGGGGGTTAGTCTGGAGACAGGAGTGAAAGAGTGCAGACGCAGAGTAGTGCTGCCTTGTGAAACTGAGGCCTAGAGCTTGGATAGCTTGGCCCAGGGAAGCAAGGGGAGCAGAGAGGCACAGCAGAGACTCGGACATCGGAGTCTGTAGTTGCCAGGGCATAAAATCCATCCCTGGTAGCTGAATCCGGAGGGCAGGAGAGCTGCAAGCCCCCTGTCCCAGAAGCAATCTGAAGGTACAGCTGCATTCCAAGGGCCTGGTGTGGGCTCCAGCAGAGAAGCACCAGAGAGGGCCTGCGCAGTCTACCACACAGAAAAGGGGACGAACAACAAGTCCCAGCAGCAAGAGGGCAATTGCAAACCCAAAGTGCAGTGTCCTAAAACAGCAGAGAAAGATTAAGGAGTAGGCCTCATACTCAACTGGCCAAAGATCACCCCAGGCACTTCCAGGCCGGCCGGACCACCTTTACCATCTGTGACGGTCTCCCAGGACTAAGTTTCTGCCGAGTAAAAGAGGAGAAGGTAAAGAGACTACTGTTTGTGCCTGTTTCTTTCATTGCTTGTCGGCCCTGCACCGTGTTAGTCACACAGCGCCATAGACTTCCACAAGCACCAACTGTGCCCCGGGCATTGCTCCACCTGTGGGGAGCAGTACTACCATAGCTGCTATATCATCATCCCGGAGGCCTCACACAGCAGCGGCGGCTTAATAGCCGCATACCACAGGTGGCGTCACGAACACAACCATTAACAAGCAAGCCACATATTCTACTGACACCCACCAGGGCCACGGAGCCGGGCCCAGCCACCACTGACTACCACCGGACTAGTCCGGCCCGGCACCGGGTGTCCCATAGCCCTGGGGTGGGCGAGTCACCAATCCAGTGGAACAGACCCAGTTTATAGAGTCTTTAAAGGGAACCTGTCATCAGAAATTTAGCTATAAAGCTAAAAGTTTCCCCCTCTGCAGCTCCTGGGCTGCATTCTAGGAAGCTTCCTGTACTTCTTGTGGCCCCTTTTATACCAAAATAAACACTTTGTAAACTTGTACCTTTTCTTATGCAAATTTGGTAAATCTTCCATGGGGGCGGGCTGCCTGGGGTCCGTTGCTGTCCTCCAGCAGATTGACGCCGCCCGCGAACGCTGAATTTCAAAGCTCAGGACGCCGCCTCTGGGTGCCCGTGGTCCCGCGCATGCGCTGTTTCACTGTAGCGGTGCCGTGCACTGTGTGCACGTGTGACCGCTGGTGACGCTTTGCGCGGGCACGAGGTTATGGGCGGCGCTGTGAGTGTCATCAGTAAGTGCCGCCCATAACCTCGTGACCGCACTTTCCCCTATTACTCCAGCGTTATGCGCAAGCGTTCGCTGGCCAGATGACCGGACGTCACCTCTTTCCCATCCTGCTCAGCAGCAGGTGACGTCCGGTCATCTGGCGAGCGAGCGCTTGCGCATAACGCTGGAGTAATAGGGGAAAGTGCGGTCACGAGGTTATGGGCGGCACTTGCTGATGACACTCACAGCGCCGCCCATAACCTCGTGCCCGCGCAAAGCATCACCAGCGGTCACATGTGCACACAGTGCACGGCACCGCTACAGTGGAACAGCACATGCGCGGGACCACGGGCACCCAGGGGCGGCGTCCTGAGCTTTGAAATTCAGCGTTCGGGGGCGGCGTAAATCTGCTGGAGGACAGCAACGGACCCCAGGCAGCCCGCCACCATGGAAGATTTATGAAATTTGCATAAGAAAAGGTACAAGTTTACAAAGTGTTTATTTTGGTATAAAAGGGGCCACAAGAAGTATAGGAAGCTTCCTAGAATGCAGCCCAGGAGCTGCAGAGGGGGGAACTTTTAGCTTTATAGCTAAATTTCTGATGACAGGTTCCCTTTAAATATAAGGAATAGAGGCCTGTCTATCACATTACTTAACTCCCTTACTACCCGAGGGTGAAAGCCATCAGGGCCTGGTGATTTGTCAATTTTAATGTTACTAAGTCGGTTCTGCACTTCTTCCTGGGTTAGGCAGGTCATACTTAATGAAGTGTTTACATGATCACTCTGCATTTCCCGTGGCATATGCTTTTCCTGTGTGAACACAGTTGAGAAAAAAGCATTTAAAACATTTGCTTTTCCCACATCGCTTTCTATGATTTTACCCTCATTATTCTTTAAAGGGCCAACACCATCAATTTTAATCTTTTTTTTGTTTATATAAGTAAAGAATAGTTTGGGATTTGCTTTGCTTTCCTTAGCAATGAGTCTCTCAGTTTCTACTTTTGCTAAATGTATTTGTTTTTTTACACATTTTATTTTTTTCTCTATATCTTTTTAATGCTTCTTCGCTGCCTTCTTGTTTTAGCTTTTTAAATACCTTTTTCTTATTCTTCATTGCCCCTTTTACATCCTTATTCAGCCACATTGGTTTTCTCCTGTTCCTAGCCCTTTTATTTCCGTATGGTATGGCTAGCTCGCAGTGGGTGTTTAATACCGATTTAAACATTTCCCACTTATTTTCTGTGCTCCCATTTTTGAGGACATTGTCCCAATCAATTTGGCGAAGGTCTTCTCTAAGGGTACTTTCACACTTGCGTTATTTTCCTTCCGTTACAATCCGCCCTTTTGGGAAACAGCGGAATCCGTTAACGGATTCCGCTGTTTCCCATAGACTTGTATGGTTGACGGATTGTACCAAAAGGAGCTGCGTTGCTTCCGCTGGGCGACGCTCCGTTGCTTCCGCCCAGCGGGAGGAACGCAGCATGTAACGTTATTTTGAGCAGCGGAATCCTCTGGATTTCACTGCGCATGCTCTTTTTTTTTTTTTTTTTTTTTTTAAATCAAACTTTATTTTGGCTCGCGGTGGCCGAACGTTCAGCTGAGCGCCCGGCCGTCGGCAAGCGACAGCGCTCAGCTGAATGACCGGCCACCAGCATGCCCGGCCGCCGGCAAGTCACAGCGCTCAGCTGAGCGCCCGCCCGCCGGCATGCCCGGGCGCCGGCAAGTGACAGCGATCAGCTGATCACCCGGCGGCCGGCTGCAGGGAGCGATCAGCTGATCACCCGGCGGCCGGCTGCAGGGAGCGATCAGCTGATCACCCGGCGGCCGGCTGCAGGGAGCGATCAGCTGATCACCCGGCGGCCGGCTGCAGGGAGCGATCAGCTGATCACCCGGCGGGCGGGAGCGATCAGCTGATCACCCGGCGGGCGGGAGCGATCAGCTGATCACCCGGCGGCCGGCTACTGGGAGCAATCAGCTGATCACCCAGCGGCCGGCTGCAGGGAACGATCAGCTGATCGTTCACTATAGTCTGCCGCTGGTAAAACCGGGAAAAAAAAAAAAAAAAAAATCAAAACGAATTGCGTTGTTTTGCAGCATCCGTTGCATCCGTTGTGTCACTATATGCAACACATCCGTTGCATCCGTTACACAACGCAATGCAACGGATACCGTTCAACGCAAGTGTGAAAGTAGCCTCAGCTGATCAAGCTTTGCTCTCCTGAAATTCAGCGTTTTTGTAACCCCCCTCCAAGGCACCTTACTGAAGGACAAGTGGAATTGTATTATACTGTGGTCACTGTTCCCGAGGTGCCCATCCACTCGTACGTCTGTTATTCTATCTGGCCTGTTGCTTAAAATTAAGTCGAGAAGGGCTGCCCCTCTATCCGGCCTCCAGAAGGGCTGCCCCTCTATCCGGCCTCCAGAAGGGCTGCCCCTCTATCCGGCCTCCAGAAGGGCTGCCCCTCTATCCGGCCTCCAGAAGGGCTGCCCCTCTATCCGGCCTCCAGAAGGGCTGCCCCTCTAGTTGGGCCCGGCACAAGTTGGGACAGATAATTATCCTTAGTTACTGACAGAAGCCGGTTTCCTTTCTGAGATACGCAGGTTTCAGTTTCCCAGTCTATATCGGGGTAGTTGAAGCCCCCCATAATAATCACCTCATTGTGATTTGCTGCTTTGTCTATTTGTTTCAAAAATACATTTTCAGTGGTTTCTGTTATATTTGGTGGCTTATAACAAACCCCTATGAGGATTTTATTATTAGTTTTCCCTCCTTGTATCTCCACCCATAGAGACTCCACCTCCACCGGTCCTGCACTTGCGTCTTGCTAGAGGATTTATTCACTATCGGCTGGGCAAAACTCTGAAGAGACTCCCTGACCTTAGCCTGTATGACTTCCTTAAAGGGAAGCTGTCATCAGAAATTTTGCTTGAAACCTAAAAGTGTCCCCCTCTGCAGCTCCTGGGCTGCATTCTAGCAGGTTCCTGTACTTTTTGTGGCCCCTTTTAAACCAAATTAAATACTTTATAAACTTGTACCTTTTGCTATGTAAATTTTGTAAATCGTCCATGGGAACAGACTCTCTGCTGACCGTTGCTGTTCCTCCAGCACATTGACGCCGTCCCCCCACGCTCCATTTCATCCATCAGGACGCCGCCCACTGCGCCCGAGGTGCCGCCCATGTCGCGGGCGAAGGAGGGGACGCTGCGCTCTCCCACTGCTCGGGTCCGGCCGCTGCTGCTGCGGCTGCTGCTGCTCGGTGGTGGCTCGAGCGGTGGGCCGGATCCCGGGGACTCGAGCGGCGCTCCTCGCCCGTGAGTGAAAAGGGTGGGGATTGGATGGTGGGGGATTTGGTTATTGTCCGTGACGCCACCCACGGTTGTGGTGATATTGGTGACACCACCGCTGCTCTGGACGGGGATCCCGGGAGCGATGACTGGGAGCAGCCTGGATGTTAGTTCTCCCCTCCGTGGGTAGGGGGTTGGTTGTCCCGGGGCCCGGTGATGGGGTAGGGATGGATGGCAGGCGGGTTACGGGACCTGGCGAGGTGCAGGGTCGCAGGGGCAGTGCTGTGCCGCACGGCACGGTGGTACTCACTCAGCCAATGATGAGGACACAGTTCTCGGTAAAACAAACGGCTGGATGGACGGGTCCCACAGACGGCTGCGGTGTGTCTCCTCCCGGCAGGTTGATGGTGACTGCCTTTCCCTGCACCTGTGTAACGTGTACGATTCCAATGGGTTCCCACCGGTAACCCGCTCCCCAGCTTGGATGGGTGCTGAAGGAACCCCTTTTGCCCGCAGGCTCTGGCCCTGGGAACTTTAGCCTTTTCGGTGACTGTGTTTCCCTCTCTCGGTTGGACTGTTGCCTTCTGACGGGACTTGGCTGCTGGGAAACCCAGGAGGTTCCCTTCGCTAACGGATTTGGCAAATTCACGGCGACTCCTAGCCTTGCCGGGGTCCGTAAGCCCCTGCCGGATGGTGCTGGCTTCTCTTTGCGTACCGGTCCGGTACCGCCGGGCCACCGCCCATCCACGGTCCTTACGGTAAACTCCAATAGGCCACTCCTGCAGACGGTCACCAGCGTCTGCCAACCTTGCTGATCTGTCCGGGCCACACACCCGGACCAACTTCAGGCTTCTCTTCTGCCACTTCCCTCCTTCCACTTTCACTTCCAACACTAATCTGCCCTACTTTTCCGCCTCCAGGACAGTGAACTCCTCGGTGGGCGGGGCCAACCGCCTGGCCCACCCCCTGGTGTGGACATCAGCCCCTGGAGGAAGGCAACAAGGGTTTCTGTCTGACTTTGGTGTGCCTGAACGGGAGTGTGCGGTGTGTAGGTGTTGTGCTGTGACGACCTGGCTTGTCCAGGGCGCCACGCCAGGATAGCTGGTGACGTGTGTCACAAGCACGAGATTATGGGCGGCGCTGTGATTGCATCGCAAGTGCCGCCCATAATCTCGTGGACGCACTTTCCCCCACTAGCTCCAGCGTTCTGCGCAAGCGCTCGCCGGCCAAATGACCTGACGTCACCTCCTTCCCATCTTACCCTGCAGCAGGGCAAGATGGGAAAGAGGTGACGTCAGGTCATCTGGCCAGCAAGCGCTTGCGCAGAACGCTGGTGGAAGAGGGGAAAGTGCGGTCACGAGGTTATGGCCGGCACTTGCTGATGACACTCACAGCGCCGCCCATAACCTCGTGCCTGCGCAAAACGTCACCAGCGGTCACACGTGCACACAGTGCACAGTACCGCTCCAGTCGCACAGCGCATGCGCGGGACCACGGGCGCCCAGGGGGGGGCGTCCTGAGATATGAAATTCAGCGTTGGGGGGCGGCGTAAATCTGCTGGAGGAACAGCAACGGTCACCAGAGAGTTCGCCCCCATGGACGATTTACAAAGTTTACATAGCAAAAGGTACAAGTTTATTAAGTATTTAATTTGGTTTAACAGGGGCCACAAAAAGTACAGGAACATTGCTAGAATGCAGCCCAGGAGCTGCAGAGGGGGAAACTTTTAGGTTTAAAGCAAAATTTCTGATGACAGGTTCCCTTTAAGGCTGGAAGCGAAGTCCGGGGCTTCTTCTGCAATCATTTTTTGTATGCAACTGCTGCCCATTTTTTTCTGACTCCAGGAAGACAAAGGGGACCTACACAAGGGGCATTCCCTGTTCTTAGTGTGGCGCCCCTGAGGCTTCCGTCGCCACAGGTCATTGCACCCCACCAGCGGTGTGATGCCCCATTCTGGGAGAGGAAGAGAGTGAACTCCGGTCCCCTGGTAAATCCACACTACACCCATTGTTAGGTACATACTGGGACCAGGGAAAGTGGCAGGCAACCCTCCCATGCTGCATGCTGAGAGGGGCTGTAAGACCCATCACTGCTCCCATAGGGTGGTAGCTTAGCAACTGGGGAGGTGGGAGGAGCCACCAGAGAGCAGATAGAGAAAGAAAGGTCAAGTTAGTTTCAGTTTACCTCAGGGAGTGAAAGAGTGAGGAGCCAGCATGTAGTTGGAGGAGAAGAACGAGAGAAAGGAGGGAGGAGGAGGCCTGCTGGAGGCAGGCAACGAGGAGAAAGAAAAGAAAGAAAGAAGGAAAGAAAGCTCCAAGTCAGCCAGGAGCAGAGGAACTGAAAGAGACGCTTCCTGGTGAAGACCCTGGGACCCAGAGGTCCAGGTGACACCACGTAGGAGACAGAAGGGGTCGCAGGGCCGCGGGTAGTCCTGACAGTTACTACGAGCAGGCCTAGGGGTACCAAGGACGCAGGGCCCTAGAACTGCCACGGGGGTGCAGGCTGCGGTGGCCTGGTCCACGGTGACATCGGTGGAGGGATCCAGCTGTGACAGGGGACGGTCCCTAGAGACTGGAGGAGTGCAAAGACAATCTCCAAACAGTAAAAACCGAGGCCCAGGGACGTTGTAAGCTCCCAGGGCCAGAACCCATAGCAGCCGTCTAGAAAAGGGGTAATCAGCCGACAGGTGACCCCCCAGCCTGGAGGCTGTAGTGGAGGCCGAGCCAGGTCCATCTTAACTAAGGCAAGGCTAAGGAAGACAGCAGAGAAGGAGACACTAAGAGAAGGGTACCGGCTTTCACGCTCTGAATCACCCAGAAGACGGAGGTCCCTGACAGAGGTTCCAGCAGTCCAAGGGTCCTTCTGCCCTGACGAGAACTGTGAGTAAAGAACTGGAACTGCACCTTTGAAGTCACCTCAGTTATTTCCTCTGCATAGACATTCACAAGCACCAACTGTGCCCCGGGCATTGCTCCACCTGTGGGGAGCAGTACCATCATAGCTGCCATAATATCATCCCGGAGGCCTCACACAGCAGCGGCGGCTTATTAGCCGCATACCACAGGTGGCGTCACGAACACAACCATTAACAAGCAAGCCACATATTCTACTGACACCCACCAGGGCCACGGAGCCGGGCCCAGCCACCACTGACTACCACCGGACTAGTCCGGCCCGGCACCGAGTGTCCCATAGCCCTGGGGTGGGCGAGTCAACTTTGGCGTCACGAACAGGATTTCGTGCCCGGTCTAACCGGGTACTGTGCGCCTGAAGAACCGTGTGACAGACTGTGTACTTTACTGAGAAACCGCCGCCATTAGCGCTGCTGAGAGCGGGAAGAAGGGGGGCGTGCAAGAAGAAAGGGCGCGAAGAGAAGCCCCGCCCCCTTGTCCAAGAAAAGCGCGCAAAGCGGTGCCCGCCATAGAAGGCGGAGGAAGAAAAGATGGCGCGTGAAGAAGCTAAAAGGATGGACGCCGAGCAACGAGCGGCCAGAGGAGGAGTGGCCGAGCCGGGACACGCACCTCAGAACCGGGTTGTGTCCTGCGTCCTGGAGAGCGGAGAAGATCCAGCCGCCGCTGCAGAGCCGGGTAAAGAGAGTGACACCCCCAGCCGGCGGAGCCCGGATTGCCAGGTGGGGTTCCTGCCCGGTCCTCCTGCAGGCGCGCGTGCCACGACCGCAGCTCCGATACCAGCACCCTGCAGCAAGACAGCGACCACCAGAACACCGGAGATGCAACTGAGGGGTGAGTCATTTAATGCCCCTGCCGGCGCGAGAGCCCCAACCCCCGCTGCCATGCCCGCGGTCCCTGGAGAGACGCCCGACACGGCGACGCCGATCCGGGCCGCAGCTACGCCAGGTGCGGCCCGCCAAGATCTCACCGCAGCAGCGACTCCAACCCAGGCCGCCGCCATGCCAGGCGCGGCCCGCCAAGAAAAGGAGGCAGCCCCAGAAGAGCCAGAGTGGCGCCGTATGGCTGGTAACCCCCTGCAAGCCAGCAGCCTTGCGCCAGCCAGTAACCCTATGCAAGCCAGCAGCACTACCTCAGAGCAGGCCCAGGCCGCAGCATCTTGCAGCAGGCCTGCTACAGCCACGAAGGAGACGCAGACTGTGCTGACCGCTGTCTACCTGCTGCCAGGTGGGGAGCCGGAGAAGAATCCCTACAAGTAAAGAAGATGAAGAGATGCTGAACTGTACATAGCCCCTCATTCTTTTTGAAGAACTCCCTCGTGTTTTGCCCCTTATTCTTTTCGAAGATGACACCCTTTCCTGCTGTACTGCCCCTGATGCTTTTTGAAGACGTCACCCCCCATGTTTATGTGTTACCGGGCCACTGAACTGGAATGTGGGCCCCGGTGGAAGTGTATGTATCATGTCATACCAGGCCACTGGACTTAGTGGCTGGTATGTTGTTTATGTGTCCTATGTAACCAGGCCATTGGACTTAATGGCTGGTTGATTTTGTCCCAATAGTGTTTGATTGAAAGAAACGAACTGCCGGGCTACTGGACTTGTTGTAGCCAAAAATGTAATTAGTTGCACCTGTTGTGCCCCCTACCAGAATTATGGGGGATTTGCCCGAACCGTGCAATGGACTGGAAGTGCACACTTAGAGTTTTCTTTATAAGAAGTTCGCAACGTTCATGACATGTGCCTCCCATAAAGGGAAGAAATGTTTTACTGTTTTATGTTATTGCATACAAAAATGTTTTGCAGGTTCTCCATATGTTTTTGTTGTTTTTCAGCCCGAGGACGTGCTGGGATTTGCTGTGGGGGAGTGTGGCGCCCCTGAGGCTTCCGTCGCCACAGGTCATTGCACCCCACCAGCGGTGTGATGCCCCATTCTGGGAGAGGAAGAGAGTGAACTCCGGTCCCCTGGTAAATCCACACTACACCCATTGTTAGGTACATACTGGGACCAGGGAAAGTGGCAGGCAACCCTCCCATGCTGCATGCTGAGAGGGGCTGTAAGACCCATCACTGCTCCCATAGGGTGGTAGCTTAGCAACTGGGGAGGTGGGAGGAGCCACCAGAGAGCAGATAGAGAAAGAAAGGTCAAGTTAGTTTCAGTTTACCTCAGGGAGTGAAAGAGTGAGGAGCCAGCATGTAGTTGGAGGAGAAGAACGAGAGAAAGGAGGGAGGAGGAGGCCTGCTGGAGGCAGGCAAGGAGGAGAAAGAAAAGAAAGAAAGAAGGAAAGAAAGCTCCAAGTCAGCCAGGAGCAGAGGAACTGAAAGAGACGCTTCCTGGTGAAGACCCTGGGACCCAGAGGTCCAGGTGACACCACGTAGGAGACAGAAGGGGTCGCAGGGCCGCGGGTAGTCCTGACAGTTACTACGAGCAGGCCTAGGGGTACCAAGGACGCAGGGCCCTAGAACTGCCACGGGGGTGCAGGCTGCGGTGGCCTGGTCCACGGTGACATCGGTGGAGGGATCCAGCTGTGACAGGGGACGGTCCCTAGAGACTGGAGGAGTGCAAAGACAATCTCCAAACAGTAAAAACCGAGGCCCAGGGACGTTGTAAGCTCCCAGGGCCAGAACCCATAGCAGCCGTCTAGAAAAGGGGTAATCAGCCGACAGGTGACCCCCCAGCCTGGAGGCTGTAGTGGAGGCCGAGCCAGGTCCATCTTAACTAAGGCAAGGCTAAGGAAGACAGCAGAGAAGGAGACACTAAGAGAAGGGTACCGGCTTTCACGCTCTGAATCACCCAGAAGACGGAGGTCCCTGACAGAGGTTCCAGCAGTCCAAGGGTCCTTCTGCCCTGACGAGAACTGTGAGTAAAGAACTGGAACTGCACCTTTGAAGTCACCTCAGTTATTTCCTCTGCATAGACATTCACAAGCACCAACTGTGCCCCGGGCATTGCTCCACCTGTGGGGAGCAGTACCATCATAGCTGCCATAATATCATCCCGGAGGCCTCACACAGCAGCGGCGGCTTATTAGCCGCATACCACAGGTGGCGTCACGAACACAACCATTAACAAGCAAGCCACATATTCTACTGACACCCACCAGGGCCACGGAGCCGGGCCCAGCCACCACTGACTACCACCGGACTAGTCCGGCCCGGCACCGAGTGTCCCATAGCCCTGGGGTGGGCGAGTCATTAGTTTTTACTGTCCTCTTCCTAGGTTTATCCTAAGGGACAAAAGGAGACAAAAACATAGAGAGAAAGACTCCCATTAAATGAAAATACCATCGGAGATCACTCACCACTTGTAGGTCCATACGGTACTGGGTCAGTGGGTTGCGTGATGCTCTGGTGACTCCTGCCGGAATCTCTCGACCTCTGGCTTGGTTGCACACCACTGTAGTGACTCCTGCTTTCTCGAGTCTGAGAAGGAGTCTGCTGACTGTGTCGCGGGCGGGGAGGGGGGGCCGTCGCTGATGCGCTCTCGCTGGCGCTCGGGTCCGGCGCTGCTGCTGCTCGGTGGCTCGAGCGGTGGGCCGGATCCGGGGACTCGAGCGGCGCTCCTCGCCCGTGAGTGAAAGGGGTGGTTTGGTTTGGGGATTTGGTCCGTGACACCACCCACGGTTTGTGGTGAAGGTGGGCACCACCGCTGCTGGTGACGGGGATCCCGGGAGCATTGTTAGGGAGCAGCTGAGATGTTTTCCCCCTCCGTGGGTGGGGTTGGTGGTCCTAGGGCCCGGTTGAGGTGACGGGGAAGCAGAGCTGGCAAGGTGCAGGGTCGCTTGGGGTGCGCAGCGCAGTGCCGGATGGCACGGTAGTACTCACTCAGCCACAAAGGGATGCACAGTCTTTGGTAAAACAAACAGCTGGATGGACGGGTCCCGCAGCCGGCTGCTGTGGCTTCTCCCGCACGGTTGGTGATGGCTGCCTTTCCCTGCACCTTTTGTGTGTGTTCGGTCCCGATGGATTCCCACCGGTAACCCGCTCCCCAGCGTGTATATGTGCCGGAGGAGCCCTTTTGCCCGCAGGCTCTGGCCCTGGCAGTAGCTGTATTTCCCTTTTGCTGTTTGGACGGTTGCCTTCAATCGGGTCTTGGCTGTTTGGAAACCCCTGGGGTTCCGGTCACTAACGGATTTGACCTATTTAACGGCGACTCCAAGCCTGGTCGGGGTCCGCAGGCCCTGCCGGTTTGTGCTGGCTTCACTTCGCTCCCCGGTTCGGTATTGGCGGGCCACTGCCCTTCCCCGGTCCTATGGTTCCGCGTTGATCTGCCCTTGGAGGGAGGCAACAAGGATTTGTGTCTGGCTGATGTGCCTATCTCGGGGTGGGGGGGTGTTGTGTTGTAGTCCCTGTGACGACCTGGCTAGTCCAGGGCGCCACATTCCCCCTTGGTTAAATGCAGACCGTCCGCGGGCTGCCTGTCCATCACCGGTTTTATTTTTCAACTGTAAAAGATATAAAACATATGTGAAAACATTCAACAAAGCATTTTTATGAATCTTCCCTTAACGGGAGGCACGGTACTTTAACGTTACAACACATTTTTATTAATAACGGTCGGCTTCCGCTCTCCCACTCAAACAACCTGGCCCTGAAGCTGCCCCTAAGAAGTGGGCAGCACCCCTTGACCCTAGTCCAGATCCAGGCTGCCCGAGCGGGAACAGGTACGGTGTTTCGCACCCTACGGTCACTTCAGGGGACCCCACATCCAGGGGGACCCCTGACCCCCGGAGGATGGCCACCGGTCCAGGTGGTGGCCGGGCCCCAGCCTACTCTGCTGCGGGCCCTTCCTCCAATCTGCCTCTCCGGAGGCGGCAACGGAAACATGCCAACATATTTACATTTCCACTAGTTTGTGGGTGCCCTGCTAGTTCTCAGGCATGTCCATAAGTAGTTTCTTATGCATGATAACAAGGGGTCCCTACGGGGACTACTTGCCGGCAACGACCGGGTCAATCACAATCGACAATCAGGTAACATCTTCGGTTGATTCACAGTCATTTAACAGGTAACGGTACTGGTGGTCCCAACGGGGACAACGGTGCAACGGAGGGACCGCTGCCTTACTTTAGATCCACAACGCAGGCCGGATGAGGGGGCTGGGCCGGTTCTTGGGCCTCCTGGCCTCCTCTCAACTTGGCATCCAGGGCAAACCAGCCCCTCTCTCCACAGTGCCGCGTGTATGTGACTAAGTCGCCTGGGAGCAGGTTGCGGCCCGGGTGGCCCTCTGGCAGATGAGCATTAACGTCCCGGCGGGCCAAAAACACCTCGGCCTCCAGGCCCGGCTCAAAAATAAATCCATATCCCCGACGGATATCAAACCTTCTTACTTGCCCCTCATGGATCGGGCCCCCTACCCAAAAGGTGGCTCTGCGGAGGCTCTCCTTTTCCTGTATGGTGCGGGCTATCAGCTCAGCCTTTCGCTTCTCCCTCTGCGCAATCTCTCGGCCCAGCGGGATCGGTTCCCTGTCCCAGTAAGGGGCTGCTGCTTGCCCCTGCACGCGGGTCGGGCCCCGCGGGACTTC
The DNA here is from genome assembly GCF_048569485.1 of Anomaloglossus baeobatrachus. NCBI lineage: Eukaryota > Metazoa > Chordata > Amphibia > Anura > Aromobatidae > Anomaloglossus > Anomaloglossus baeobatrachus. The sequence continues at coordinate 662,578,960 of NC_134356.1, read as the reverse complement.
CACTACACTGCCCACTACTGGCGCCCTCGGTGGAAGATCCCGCGGTGACATGGCCTGGGGCGCTGCCTCGCAGCAACGACCCGGCGCAGCCTCAGCCGAGGCGTGGGGGATGGGTACAGGGGTCCTCTCCCGCTTGACCTCCGCCTCCTCCTGCACGGGACGGATCACCGGAGCCGGGACGGGACTGGGCACGGTCACTTCTGGTGCCACCGGTAAGTCTTCGCAGACGGATGATGCCTTCAGGTACTTCCAGGGAAGCGGCTCGGGGCGTCTGCGGGCTTCAGCTGCAGGTTGGTCCGCTTGGGCGGACGGGCAGGGTTCTGCTACCGGTTGTGCGGGTAGCGGGCCTAGTGGCGGGGCGGTAGCAGCCAACACGGGTAGCGGGGGAGGCAGCAGGGCGAGCGGGCGCAGACCGGGCCCCTCAGCTGCGACGACCGATCCTGTAGGAACACAGGGGCGTGGGTCGCTTACCCGCTCCTCCAAGACTTCCTCCACCTCGCATCCCCGTATGGCCACCACCACGTCCACCATGTCGGCCTCCCACTCCTCCAGGAGGAGCTGCATTCGGACCTGCAGGCGGCTGCTCAGCTGAACGGTCCGGATCTCCACCCACGCCGTGGTACCAGGCGCGGGCGCGGGGACTTCGGTGTTACTGGACGGACGGTGCATACTGGCAGCGGCATCTTCCAGGAACCAAATATGGCCGCAGAGTCCTGGCGTCTCTGCTTTTACATGCGGCCGGACGCCATCCTTCCCCCCTTGGTCTTTTCTCAGCACCTTCTCTTCAGGGGCGGGGCCTCGGCTTTCGCGCCTCCACTGCTCGAGAAGACGCTCGAGCGGGAAAATCTTCGCGTCCAAGATGGCGGATACTGAAATTTTTCGGCCGGACACCGCCGGCGGGAAACAAGGCGCACTTCTACCAGCCGGTAGAACGGTAAAATCCTGTTCGTGACGCCAAGTTGTCGCGGGCGGGCAGGGGGGCCGTCGCTGCTGCGCTCTCGCTGGAGCTTGGGTCCGGCGCTGCTGCTGCTCGGTGGCTCGAGCGGTGGGCCGGATCCGGGGACTCGAGCAGCGCTCCTCGCCCGTGAGTGAAAGGGGTGGTTTGGTTTGGGGATTTGGTCCATGACGCCACCCACGGTTTGTGGTGAAGGTGGGCACCACCGCTGCTGGTGACGGGGATCCCGGGAGCGTTGTTAGGGAGCAGCTGAGATGTTTCCCCCCTCCGTGGGTAGGGGGTTGGTGGTCCCGGGGCCCGGTTGAGGTGACAGGGAAGCAGGGCTGGCAAGGTGCAGGGTCGCTTGGACTGCACAGCGCGGTGCCAGCCGGCACGGTAGTACTCACTCAGCCACAAATGGATGCACAGTCTCTGGTAAAACAAACGGCTGGATGGACGGGTCCGGCAGCCGGCTGCTGTGGCTTCTCCCGGACGGTTGGTGGTGGCTGCCTTTCCCTGCACCTTTTGTGTGTGTTCGGTCCCGATGGCTTCCCACCGGTAACCCGCTCCCCAGCATGGATATGTGCCGGAGGAGCCCTTTTGCCCACAGGCTCTGGCCCTGGGAACTCTAGCTGTGGCGGTAGCTGTATTTCCCTTGTGCTGTTTGGACGGTTGCCTTCAATCGGGTCTTGGCTGTTTGGAAACCCCTGGGGTTCCGGTCACTAACGGATTTGACCTGTTTAACGGCGACTCCAAGCCTGGTCAGGGTCCGCAGGTCCTGCCGGTTTGTGCTGGCTTCACTTCGCTCCCCGGTTCGGTACCGGCGGGCCACCGCCCGTCCCCGGTCCTACGGTTCCGCGTTGATCTGCCTCTCCTGCAGATGGCCACCACCGTCTGCCAACCTTGCTCTCGGTGCCCGGGCCATGTACCCGGACACAGTCAGTTTTGCTCCTCTCCTACCACTTCCCTAACTTAGACTCCTCTCTAACTGCACTGACTTCCTTTCCCGCCTCCAGGACTGTGAACTCCTCGGTGGGTGGGGCCAACCACCTGGCTCTACCCCACCTGGTGTGGACATCAGCCCCTGGAGGGAGGCAACAAGGATTTGTGTCTGGCTGATGTGCCTATCTCGGGGTGGGGGGTGTTGTGTTGTAGTCCCTGTGACGACCTGGCTAGTCCAGGGCGCCACAACTGTGCTCCAGAATCTCATCCTGTTGGACCTCTATGGCAATAGTGAGTGATGATATACAGGCGGCACTCAAAATTTTCAGGTGCACAGTCAAGGGATAGGACACCCAAGTAATACATATACAAAAAAAACGGCACTCCACAACTTGCAATAATCTTTAGCATGATACAAACAAATAGAACGTGTTTCGGCTAGATCTTTAGCCTTTGTCAATATTGAGAGAGGCTAAAAATCTAGCCAACCTGCGTTCTTTTTGTTTGTATCGTGCTTTCATGCATTAAATCCTAAAGATTATTGCAAGTTTCGGAGTGGCGGTCTTTTTGTATATTTATTTTGGACCTCCATGGCAGACATGGAAGCAGCTGTGAGCACCGGAATCCGATCCACATGCCACCTTTTGAATCCTGCAGCATCTTGCCTCCCCCAACGCATGCGCAGAAGCAGATTCCGAGTCCTGCCACTTCATATCCGCAGCCAGCCCACTGGTGCTCTCCGGAACGCTGGTACGAGCAAACACGATGTCCGGCATGTTCAACCGCATTGCAGCACTGTGTGCCCCGCAGGATCACAGACCTGTAGCTTCACAGTATCCGGCCTGTTCAACCCCAGGGCCAGCGCTGAGCAGGAATACAGTCCCGGAGTATCCGATGTCTGGCATGTTCAACTGCAGGGACAGCACCCGGCACCGAGCAGGATCACAGACCCAGAAGAACACGATATCCGGCATGTGTCACTGCAGGGACAGCACACAGGCACCGAGCAGGATCATAGACCCGGAGGATATAGGGCGATTCCTGCCCTGGATCTTTGCCTTTGCTGCCAGGACCGTCTTCCTGTTGCGGGTGGGGGACAGACCACTGCAGGGAGCTGTTCGGGACGCTCGGATCCGGGCGGTTGCTGTGGCTCGAGTGGCAGCCGGACCCGGGCTCACGCAGCAGTCCATCGCCCACAACTGAAAAGAAGGTGGTGTTATATACAGGGGAGAGTTTGTCAGTGACGCCACCCGTGGGTTGCGGTGATTGTTGGGGACACCGCCGCTGCCTTGGTATGGGGTGCCGGGGCTGATGGAGCGGGGCAGCCGGATGGTATTCCCTCTACAGGTAGGGGAGGTGTAGTCCCGGGGCCCGGGTGTAGGTGGAGTGCTGGGACGCAGTCTGCAGGGCTGGACCGGATGATACCGGTGTACTCACTATTTGAATAAAGTCACGCAGAGTCCAGATCGTGGGAGCTGTGGCCCACGAGATCTGACCCTTGGGATTTTTGCAGGCACTTGCCCAATCCCCCGCGTTAGGCTGCCGTCTCGCTCTATCCGGGCTGCTAGTGGGACAAGACTTGAAATCTTGTCCCCTGCTGGTTAATTGGAAAGGTGCTTGCAGCTGTCCTTGCCCTGGGGTCCAGGTACCCCGACTATGCACGGCCTCCGGACCGGATTCCCGCTGTTGGCACCGGCGGGCTACAACCCTGCCCCGGTCCACTTAAGATCTCCCGCGACCGGATCTCCGTCGCCTGTGTCCCTGCTCTGCCGTCTGCCATGTAGTTAGCTCAGGTAGTCCAGGAGCTACAACCCCCCACTACCACTTCACTCCTCTCACTTCCTCTGTCAGCACTAGACTAACTGTCTTGTCTCTGTGTTCCCTCCCCTGACGCCTCAAAACCCCCTAGGTAGGCGTCACCATCTGCCTGGCCCCGTCCACTGGTGTTTCCCTATTGTCCTGGGGGGGTGACTAGGCTTTTGTGGCTGGTGTATGTACCTGTGTTTGGGGTTGTGTTGAAAGGACAAGGAGGAGGGGGTCCTGCATCTGTAGGATGGATGCAGTCTCCTGTGACAACCTGATTTTGTCAGGGCGTCACATTCCAATGCCGAGCAGGTAATCCAGACTCACAGGGGAAGGGATACACAAAAAGAAAGTCCTCCCCCGCGTCTCGTCCTGAGAGAGAAAAACCCCCCAATGATGCTTCTGGGACAAAAGACCGGGAAAGCGGGATAACCCGTCCTCCAAACAGCCCTCAGCCCCAGGATCGCCGCCCTTCACTGTGGCAGCACCACAGCACTTCTGGGTTTCCCATCTGGGACAGGAAACCAAACGCAGTAGAGAGGGGCCACCATTTTATTTCAGTGGGTTTCCTGTCCTAAGATGGGTGGACCTCTCTCTCTGGTGGCGCTATCGTCGTGAAGGGACAAAGGAAAGAGAGAAACAGAGAAATAAATTAAGAAATAAAGAAAGAGAGATTAGAAAGAAAAAAAGATAAAAGAAAGAAAGAAGACAAGAAAAAAAAAAGAAATTAAGAAATGTATGAGCTTGAAAGATGGCGACCGGTTATATAGTAAATGGAAGGTATGTACCATAGAGGTGGTGTGAACCTGGAAGCTCGTTCTGGTACGAAGTGCGGTTTATGTCTCTTTTAATAAGCCGTTTGAACTTTTAATGGAAGTGTGTACTGTGATTCCTCAATGAAGCAGCACAGTGAGTAAAAAATCCCCATTAGGCCCTGTGCGCACTCGGCCGTTTTTACCCACGGATTTACCCGCGGATTTGCTGCGGAAATTTCTTGAGAAATGTTTGAAATCTTTCTGCAGACATTTCCCAGCAAAACCTATGGGAAAAAAAATATCTGTGCGCACGCTGCGTTTTTTTCTCAAGAAAATTCTTTGTGAAGATTTTCTTGAGAAAATTTCTTGAGAAAATGAGCATGTCACTTCTTTTCCGCAGGTAGCTCCGGTATACCCCCGGAATTTCACTCCATCCACTGTAATGTAATCGCGAAATTCCGGGGGTATACCACAGCTAGCAAATGATGTGCGGTATACCCCCGGTATAGCCACGATTTACCTGCGGTAATGTTCATCTCACTGGACGCCGCACAGAAGCACTTCCGTGTGACGTCCGGCGGGTGCCCGTGCAGTCTGTGTCCCGCTCCGGCCCTGCGGCTGCCCGCCCTGCAGTGTCAGTGTCTGCCCGCAGTGTCAGCAGCTTGTCATGCTGCAGCGCAGGCAGACACTGACACAGCAGTGCGTGCAGCCGCGGGGATGACGAGCGCTGCTGTTAGGAGGTGAGATGAGATCATTACCTGCTGTGACGATCTCCTGCCTCCTGACGTCACCGCAGTCACTGCCGTCTATGCCCGTGGCCCGAGACTGTCACTGGCGGTGACGTCACGGGCTCTCACGATACTGCTGAGAACACGGCGGGCATAGAAGTCAGTGACAGCGCTGATGGCAGGACTGCAGGAGATCATCACAGCAGGTAATGGTCTCATCTATCCTCCTGAAGTCAGCGCTAGTCATCCCCTGCTGTGACCTGGGCTGACCTATTGATGTTAGCTCAGGTCACTGCATTACTCTCCCAGCCAATGGGGAACCTTCTGTTCTTCACTTACTGGGACAGTGACTATGGTATGGATCGTCGTGGGACCCCCCTTATTGGATTACGCCGGACCCAGATTTGATTGTTCTTGTCAATAAATTGGTGAAAGAGGGAATGTGGGGAGTGTTTTTTCAAATAAAACTTTTTTTGTTGTCTATTTTTTATTTCTTACTGACTGGGTTGGTGATGTCAGGTATCTGATAGACGCGTGACATCACTAACCCCAGGGCTTGATTCCAGGTGACATTACACATCTGGCATCAACCCCATATATTACCCTGTTTGCCACCGCACCAGGGCAACGGGATGAGTTGGGGCAAAGCGCCAGGATTGGCATGTCTAATGGATGCGCCACTTCTGGGGCGGCTGCAGCCTGCTATTTTTAGGCTGGGGAGTGTCCAATAATAGTGGACCTCCCTAGTCTGAGAATATCAGACCCCAGCTGTCCGCTTTACTTTGGCTGGTGATCCAATATGGGGGGACCCCACGTTTTTTGTTTTAAATTATTTATTTAATGTAAAATAACAGCGTGGGGTGCCCTCTGTTTTGGATTACCAGCCAAGGTGAAGCTGCCAGCTGTGGTCTGCAGGCTGCAGCCGTCTGCTTTACCCTAGCTGGCTACAAAAGATGGGGGGACCTTACGTCATTTTTTTTTAATTATTTTTTTTTTGCTAAATACAAGGCTAGGCACCCTTTAGTGTCACATGAAAGTCACTAAAGGGTGCCAGCTTAGAATATGCAGGGGGTGGGACATTATATAGGTCTTTCTCATCTATCTATCTATTCATCTATCCATCTTTCCCTCTATCCATTATCTGTCTATCGATTATCTATCTATTATCTATATTATTTATTGCAGTTCAGTATAAAAAAACGCAGGGACCAACCTGCGGAAAAACCGCGGCAAAATCGCAGCAAAACCGCGGCAAAAACGCATGCGTTTTTCCCCGCGGTTTTGGTGCAGTTTTTTACCGCAGGTGCGGTAATCTTCAACTCCCAGAAGTTTCTCAAGAAATTTTCTTGAGAAATCACTATTCTAGTGCGCACATAGCCTTACACAGTATGTGAACGGTGTGTAATGTCACATACAGTGCCTTGTGAAAGTATTCATCCCCCTTGAATTTTTCACCCTTTTCCCACATTTCAGGCTTCAAACATAAAGATAAAAATGTTAATGTTCTGGTGAAGAATCAACAACAAGTGGACACAATTGTGAAGATGAACGATATTTATTGCTTATTTTAAACTTTTATAAAAAAATAATAAACTGAAAATTGGGGCGTTCAATATTATTCATCCGCTTTAAGTTAATACTTTGTAGCGCCACCTTTTGCTGCGATTACACCTGCAGTTGCTTGGGGTATGTGTCTATCAGTTTTGCACATCGAGAGGCTGAAATTCTCGCCCATTCTTCCTTTGTAAACAGCTGGAGCTGAGTGAGGTTGGATGGAGGCGTTTGTGAACAGCAGTTTTCAGCTCTTTCCACAGATTCTCGATTGGGTTCAGGTCTGGACTGTGACTTGGCCATTCTAACACCTGAACACTTTTATTTGTGAACCATTCCATGGTAGATTTTGCTTTATGTTTGGGATCATTGTCTTGTTGGAAGACAAATCTCCGTCCCAGTCTCAGGTCTTTTGCAGACTCCAACAGGTTTTCTTCAAGAATGGTCCTGTATTTGGCTCCATTCATCTTCCCATCAATTTTAACCATCTTCCCGGTCCCTGCTGAAGAAAAGCAGGCCCAACCCATGATGCTGCCCCCACCATGTTTGACAGTGGGGATGGTGTGTTCAGGGTGATGAGCTGTGTTGCTGTTACATATCGTTTGGCATTGTGCCCAAATAGTTTAATTTTGCTTTTATCTGACCAGAGCACCTTCTTCCACATGTTTGGTGTCTCCTAGGTGGCTTGTGGCAAACTTTAAACTACACTTTTTATGAACATCTTTGAGAAATGGCTTTCTCCTTGCCACTCTTCCATAAAGGCCAGATTTGTGCAGTGTACGACTGATTGTTGTCCTATGGACAGACTCTCCCACCTCAGCTGTAGATCTCTGCAGTTCATCCAGAGTGATCATGGGCCTCTTGGCTGCATCTCTGATCAGTCTTCTCCTTGTTTGACATGAAAGTTTGGCTGGACGGCCGGGTCTTGGTAGATTTGCAGTGGTATGATTCTCCTTCCATTTCAATATGATCGCTTGCACAGTGCTCCTTGGGATGTTTAACCCCTTCAGCCCCGGGGCACTTTCTGTTTTTGCGTTTTTGTTTTTTGCTCACCTTCTTCCGAGAGCCGTAACTTTTTTATTTTTCCGTCAATCTTGCCATATGAGGGCTTGTTTTTTGCGGGACAAGTTGTACTTTTAAATGAAACCATAAGTTTTACCATATGGTGTACTGGAAAGCAGCAAAAAAATTCCAAGTGTGGAAAAATTGCAAAAAAAGTGTGATGGCACAATAGTTTTTGGGATGTTTTATTCATGGTGTTCACTATATGGTAAAACTGATGTGTGGGTATGATGCCTGAGGTCGGTGCGAGTTTGTAGACACCAAACATGTCTAGATTTACTTGTATCTAAGGGGTTAAAAAAAAATTCACAAGTTTGTCCAATAAAAGTTTTGCGCCATTTTCCGAAACACGTAGCGTTCTTATTTTTTGGGATCTATGGCTCAGTGATGGCTTATTTTTTGCGTCTCGAGCTGATGTTTCTAATGGTAGCATTTTTGTGCAGATGCTACGTTTTGATCGCCTGTTATTGCATTTTGCGTAAAACTTGCGGCGACCAAAAAACGTAATTTTGGCGTTTGGAATGTTTTTGCCACTACGCCGTTTACCAATCAGATTAATTGATTTTATATTTTGATAGATCGGGCATTTCTGAACGCAGTGATACCAAATATGTGTATATTTATTTATTCTTTAATCCTTTAATTTTCAATGGGGGGAAAGGGGGGTGATTTGAACTTTTAGGTTTTTGTTTTTTTTTTTTTAATTTTTTAAAACTTTTTTTTTACTTTTTTTATTTTATTTTACTAGTCCCCCTAGGGAGCTATAGCGATCAGCAATCCGATCGCTCTGCACTATCTGCAGATCTCAGCTATACCGCTGTAAACAGCAGAAATAGTCACTTTCTTTTTTCCTCTGCTCCGTGCCGAGGAAGAATGAAAGTGAAACTTTGTAGCAGCAGGCGTCATCACATGACCCTGTGCTACGATGCCAACCACCGAACGTCACGTGATCACTCACGTGACGTCCGGAGGGGGCGGCGGTAAGTAAAAAACATGGCCGCGCGCATATAGATCTCGCTGCCAGACTTTGGCAGCGAGATCTAAGGGGTTAATGTTTCGGGTGGAATGCGATTCCACTCGGAACATGTAGGCACACATGTCAGCTGTTGAAAACAGCTGATATGTGTGCCGATCCACGCCGCCTGCCCGCGGCAGGGGGCGGGGCTTACCGGGACACGATCCATGACGGAAAGATCCGTCCATGGTCGTGAAGGGGTTAAAGTTTTGGAAATCTTTTGCAACCAAATCCAGCTTTAAACTTCTCCACAACAGTATCACGGACCTGCCTGTCGTGTTCCTTGGTCTTCATGATGCTATCTGCGCTTTAAACAGAACACTGAGGCTATCACAGAGCAGGAGCATTTATACAGAGACTTGATTACACACAGGGGATTATATTTATCATCATCAGTCATTTAGGACAACATTGGGTCATTCAGAGATCCTCAATGAACTCCTGGAGTGATTTTGCTGCACTGAAAGTAAAGGGGATGAATAATATTGCACGCCACAATTTTCAGTTATTTATTTTTTAAAAAGTTTAAAATAAGCAATATATTTCCTTCACCTTCACAATTGTGTCCACTTGTTGCTGATTCTTCACCAGAACATTAACATTTTTATCTTTATGTTTGAAGCCTGAAATGTGGGAAAAGATTGAAAAATTCAAGGGGCCGAATACTTTCGCAAGGCACCGTATGGTGGAGAACGCGGCTTGAGAGTGGTGTTTGCGGTAGGTTCACGAAGTTTGCTACACACTACAGATGAGATGTTGCTTTGGATCAGTGGGTCCACAATTTTTTTTTTCTTCCCTACATATGCTGCAAGGAGCTGTTGCTGGTGGATCGGCGAGTCCAGAAAGACTCCGAAGTGGAGCAGTGGCCATGAGTGGAGCAGCATGTTCAGAGGAAATGGAGAAGATGTTAAGGTACCTGGTGCGGGCAAAGGTAGGGAGCTGCGGCTGCAACAGCAGGAGTTGTTAGAATGCCTCCAGGATGTGAGCCTAGTGCAGACTTGGTGTGCCCAGGAGACCAGCTGGCGCATCAACGTACTGTGTGAATTGAGACATGAGAATTCCCTGGGGAGACTACGGAATGTACCCCCCTCTAAACTGGGTTGCCTAAAAGGGGCTGAGTCTCACAAAGAGGTGGTTGACCAAAAGGGGCAGAGTCCCAGAAAGGGGGGTTGCCCAGAAATTAGTGGTTGCTGAAAAGGGGGTGGAGTCCGAGAAAGGGGTAGTTGTACAAAAGGCGGCGGAGCCCATAAAGGAGTGGTTGCCCAAAAGGTGGTGGAGTTCCAGAAAGTGTTAGGCGGGCTTTGCACACTACGACATCGCAGGTGCGATGTCGGTGGGGTCAAATTGAAAGTGACGCACATCCGGCATCGCATGCGACATCGTAGTGTGTAAAGCCTAGATGATACGATTAAGGAGCGCAAAATCGTCGTAATCGTATCATTGGTGCAGCGTCGTGTAATCCATAATTACGCTGACACAATGGTCCGATGTTGTTCCTCGCTCCTGCGGCAGCACACATCGCTGTGTGTGAAGCCGCAGGAGCGAGGAACATCTCCTACCGACGTCACCGCGACTTCCGTAGGATATGCGGAAGAAAGGAGGTGGGCGGGATGTTTACATCCTGCTCATCTCCGCCCCTCCGCCGCTATTGGCCGCCTGCCGTGTGATGTCGCTATGACGCCGCACGACCCGCCCCCTTAGGAAGGAGGCGGGTCGCCGGCCAGAGCGACGGTCGCAGGGCAGGTGAGTGCATGTGAAGCTGGCGTAGCGATAATGTTCGCTACGCCAGCTATCACACGATATCGTACCTGCGACGGGGGCGGGGACTATTGCGTGCGACATCGCAGCATCAGCTTGCGATGTCGCAACGTGCAAAGCCACCCTTAGTCACCCAAAAAGAGGTGGAGCATTCCACGTCCCAAGGGGTGCATATACTTCCACTTCAGTGAAGGGCAACCAGAGTGTTCCATGGAAGTGAATGGAGAAAAAGTGGCTGAGTTATTAGACTTAACGAGCTTGGTGACCCTGGTAAAGGCCACCCTTGATAAAGACTTAATTCCTGGAAAGAAGATTAAAGTCAGCGACAGTTATGGGGACGGTAAAGAATATCCAGTGGCCAGAGTGTTCGTTAAGACAGCCAATGGTATGGTGTAGCATGACATGGGTGTAGTTCTTTACTTACCGCATCCCATTATAATAGGCCAAGACTTTGTATTGTTTTGGGACTTGTGGGAGCAGAGGGGAGTAGAGATGAGCGAACCGGTCCCGGTTCGGCTCGAGGTCGGTTCGCCGAACGGAGGTCCCGTTCGAGTTCGGCTCGTCGAACGTTCAACGAACCGAACTCGAACTGCATAGGAAACAATGGCAGGCAATCACAAACACATAAAAACACCTAGAAAACCCCCTCAAAGGTGTCCAAAAGGTGACAAACAACTCACAACACAACACAAACACATGGGAAAGTGACAAGGACATATACTCATGCGAAAACAAAACAGCTGGACAAGGAAAAAGAGGAGGACACACAGATATAGGCATGGCACGCCCCTCTAAAATCATGTAAAACACAGCAAGGTGACTCCAAGCGTAGTCTCCCTTTTTTTCCAAAAATTGGGCCCCACACACACCCACCCATTCAGTGGCAGCAGTTGTGCCCTAGTTGTACAATTCACAGCTAGATTTGCATCAAGCACATTCAAAAATACGCCATTCTTATCCGTCCCCAGGATGACACCGGGGTAGGTAGCAAAGTCTTTCCTGACCCCAGCTCTGTTCATCTTGGCTTCTTTTAAAAACACAGCAAGCAAGGGTTACTCCAAGCGGAGTCTCCCTTTTTTCAAAAAATTGGGCCCCACACACACCCACCCCTTCAGTGGTAGCACTTGTGCCCTAGTTGTACACTTCACAGCTAGATTTGCATCAAGCACATTCAAAAATACGCCATTCTTATCCGTCCCCAGGATGACACCGGGGTAGGTAGCTAAGTCTTTCCTGATCCCAGCTCTGTTCATCTTGGCTTCTTTTAAAAACAATGTAAGCAAGGGTTACTCCAAGCGGAGTCTCCCTTTTTTCCAAAAATTGGGCCCCACACACACCCACCCCTTCAGTGGCAGCACTTGTGCCCTAGTTGCAAACAGGATGTTTTGATTTGCATCAAGCACATTCAAAAATACGCCATAATTAACCGTCCCCAGGATGACACCGGGGTAGGTAGATAAAGTCTTTGCTGAACCATGACTTGTTCATCTTGGCTTCTTTTAAAAACAATGTAAGCAAGGGTTACTCCAAGCGGAGTCTCCCTTTTTTCCAAAAATTGGGCCACACGGACACCCACCCCTTCAGTGGCAGCACTTGTGCCCCAGTTGTACACTTCACAGGTACATTTGCATCAAGCACATTCCAAATCCACAAGCATTTACTCTCCCCAGGATGACACAGGGGTAGTAAATTCCTTGTGGATCCATGACTTGTTCATTTTGATGAACGTTAGTCTGTCCACATTGTCACTGGACAGACGTGTGCGCTTATCTGTCAGCACACACCCAGCAGCACTGAAGACACGTTCAGAGACAACGCTGGCAGCTGGACACGACAAAATCTCCAAGGCGTAACTGGAGAGCTCTGGCCATTTTTCTAGGTTTGAAGCCCAAAAGGAGCAAGGCTCCATTTGCAAAGTCATGGCATCGATGTTCATTTGGAGATACTCCTGTATCATCCTCTCCAGCCGTTGACTATGTGTCAGACTTGTTGTCTCTGGTGGCCTTGCAAAAGAGGGTCTAAAAAATTATGAAAAGATTCCATAAAATTGCTGTTACCAGCACCAGATACGGTCCTACTGGTACGTGTAGACTGTTGAAGATGACGAGACCGTCCCATGTTTGGCAAGTTACAACTGGGAGAATCACTCCCTGCACCTGCACGGTTGTTTGGTGGAAAAGCGGATCTAAGATCGAGTAACAGCTTCTGCTGATACTCCTGCATACGTGCGTCCCTTTCTATGGCTGGAATTATGTCACAAAATTTGGACTTGTACCGGGGATCTAATAGTGTGGCAATCCAGTAGTCATCATCACTTCTAATTTTGACAATACGAGGGTCATGTTGGAGGTAGTGCAACAAGAAGGCACTCATGTGTCTTGCGCAGCCATGCGGACCAAGTCCACGCTGTGTTTGTGGCATAGAGGTGCTAACCGTTCTTTCTTCCTCTGACATCTCCCCCCAACCTCTTTCAACTGAAATTTGACCAAGGTCTCCCTCATCTGCTGAGTCTTCCATGTCCATGGACAGTTCGTCCTCCATTTCTTCATGTCCTCCTGCACCTTCCTCAACATCTCGCCTGCTACCATGCGCCCTTGTTGATCCCTGTCCCCCATGCTCCCATGCCTGGCGCCTTGGTGATGATGAACGTCTGGACCTTGGTGATGTTGTTGTGTCTTGCGCATATGAATCCTCCTGTAGTTCATCCCCTTCCTGTTGTCCCACCCCCTGACTCCGAACAGTGTTTAGCGTGTGCTCCAGCATGTAAATGACTGGAATTGTCATGCTGATAATGGCATTGTCAGCGCTAAACATATTCGTCGCCATGTCGAAACTGTGCAGAAGGGTGCATAGGTCCTTGATCTGAGACCACTCCATCAGGGTGATCTGCCCCACCTCTGCATCTCGTTGGCCCAGGCTATACGTCATGACGTATTGCACCAGGGCACGGCGGTGCTGCCACAGTCGCTGTAACATGTGGAGAGTTGAATTCCAGCGTGTCGCCACATCGCATTTCAGGCGATGAACCGGCAGGCCGAAAGACTTCTGGAGCGATGCAAGTCGCTCAGCTGCGGCGCTTGAACGGCGGAAGTGAGCAGACAGTTTTCGTGCCCTGTTCAGAAGGCCATCTAGGCCGGGATACTGTGTTAAAAATTGCTGCACGACAAGGTTCAACACGTGAGCCATACAAGGTACGTGTGTCACCTTGCCCAGGCGAAGGGCCGCACCCAGGTTTGCAGCATTGTCGCACACGGCCTTACCAGGCTGCAGGTTGAGTGGAGACAACCATTTATTAAACTCGGACCGCAGAGCTGACCACAACTCCTCAGCTGTGTGACTCTTATTCCCAAGACATGTCAAGCTAAAGACCGCCTGATGCCGTTGCGCTCTGCTGCCAGCATAGTAATGAGGGGTGCGTGATTCCTTCTGCGCAGTGAGAACGCTGGTGGCCTGACCAGGCAGGCTTGGGGTGGAGGTGGAGGACCCAGATGAGGTGGAGGATGCAGAAGCAGTGGCGGAACTTGGGCAGACAGAGGATTGACACACAAGTCGTGGGGACGGCAAGACTTGTGCAGCAGACCCTTCACCATCTATCACCATAGTTACCCAGTGCCCAGTCAGCGACATGTAACGTCCCTGTCCATACTTACTGGTCCAAGTATCGGTGGTGAAATGCACCCGTTCACACACAGAGTTTCTCAAGGAAGCGGTGATGTTGTGTGCGACATGCTGGTGTAGCGCGGGCACACCTTTCTTAGAGAAGTAGTGGCGACTAGGCATCTGGTACTGGGGCACAGCGACAGACATAAGGTCTCTAAAATCCTGTGTGTCCACTAGGCGGAAAGGCAGCATTTCTGTAGCCAACAGCTTACAGAGGGATAGAGTCAACCTCTTAGCTTTGTCATGGGTCGCAGGAAATGGCCTTTTATTTGTCCACATCTGAGGGACAGAGATCTGGCTGCTGTGTGTAGACGGTGTTGAGTAGGGTGTCCCTGGAAAAATGCAGGTTTGTGAGGAAAGTGCAGGCGGAGACATGATGTTGCCTTCATCCAAAGTTGGTGCTATCGATGTCTGAGACAGCTGTACACACTCACTTGTTTCCCCTTCCAAAACAACTGACGACCTACCAAGCAAACTGCCTGTTGCGGTTACAGTGGTGGAAGTTGTGGGTGGAAAAACAGGTGTGACAGCTGTCCCCACAGTCCTAGAAGATGACGAGCGCGCGGATGCACTGGAAGGGGCAGGCGGTGGATGGTTCGCTCCGCTAGGCCGCATTGCAGCACGGTGAGCTTCCCACCGGGCCATATGATATTTATTCATGTGACGATTCATGGAAGAAGTTGTCAAACTGCTGAGGTTTTGACCTCTACTAAGAGAACCATGACAAATTTTACAGATCACATAATTTGGGCGATCTTTTTCTATGTCAAAAAAGGACCAGGCTAGGCAAGGCTTAGAGGCCATGCGACCTGTTGATCCACCCCGAATAATGCTCAGAGGCAGAGTGGTGGCTGAGGATGCAGTTGTAGACGTGCTACCAGTACTCTGACTCTGTCCAGGAAGGCGCAAGGTAACTTCGTCATCAGTTGCATCCTCCTCCACCACCTCTGTTGACCTCCTCGAGTGCCTGACTGTGGGTTGACAGTAGGTGGGATCTAGAACTTCATCATCAATTGTTGTGTTTGCACTCCCCTCCCCCTCTGACCGAGCCTCTTCTTGCCCTGACCGAATATTTAAGTTGTCATCCCAATCGGGTATCTGAGTCTCATCTTCATCAGTATGTTCCTCATTGTCTATAACCACAGGTGTTACAGTTTGTGACAAAGGGTCAACATTATGCTCCGAAACTTGGTCCTCACGGCCTGAATCAGAGTCACAAAGGTTCTGGGCATCACTGCAGACCATTTCCTGTTCTGTACTCACTGTAGCTTGGGAGCAGACCTCTGATTCCCAGGCTATAGTGTGACTGAACAGCTCTGCAGACTCAGCCATCTCAGTTCCACCATACTGTGCAGGGCTGACGGAGACTCAGAGCTGGGAGAAATCAAGTTTGATTGGGATGACAACTCAGAGGACTGGTGTTTTTTGGATGCGGTACTTGAAATGGCTGAGAGGGCACTTGTTGGACCACTTGAGATCCATTCAAGCATTTTCCTTTTTTGGCCATCATCTACCTTTGTTCCAGTTGTTCGTGTCCGTAAAAAAGGGAGCACATCGGATTGTCCACGGTAAGTAGTAGACATCTTACTTTTGCTGGTAGATGGTCTATCTTCAGCAGATGATAATGGAGCTTTGCCACCTTCCCCACGGACAAAACCTTTTTTGCCTTTTCCACCACGCCTCTTCCCCTTTCCACCAGCATCTGTCATTTTGCCACTCATGTTGATTGCGACAAGATTGTGGACTGAAAATGTGGTAGTAAAAATTGAGAGGTGGTGTAGATTGCAGCGGTGGTCTAGCTTTATTAACAGCAGAATAATAAAGAATAAATATCCCTGATAATGCAACTACGGCCCTTAAACTGGCAGCATAAATTGCTAGTATAATGGCTTAGTTATAATGAGTTGGAGTGTGCAATGCAGGCAGAGGTGCTGCAAATATCTTTGCACTAGTGGGACTATAGCAAAGTCCAATAGCCACGTATAGGATGCCACTAGGTACACTGAGTGTTTGCTAGTATAATGGCTTAGTTATAATGAGTTGGAGTGTGCAATGCAGGTAGAGGTGCTGCAAATGTCTTTGCACTAGTGGGACTATAGCAAAGTCCAATAGCCACGTATAGGATGCCACTAGGTACACTGAGTGTTTGCTAGTATAATGGCTTAGTTATAATGAGTTGGAGTGTGCAGAGGACAGGAGGGTACAGTGCCAGGATTGTGGGTCTGGGTAGAGGAATGGAAGCCTGCCTTTCTATTCCCTCCTAATGGGGAAATGCAGGGAGGAAATCCCTGACCTTGGCTACACAGACGCTGTCGCTGTTTTCAGGACCTGTCACCTATGGCTCTGACCCTAACGGTTTGAGCCCTTAAAAGGACTGCTAGAAAGTGCTCTCCCTAAGCTGTCCAGCGCTGTGTATGAAGCGCATACAGCTGTATCAGCGATAGGACAAAGGACGGAGCTGCGCCAGTGATGTCTGACACCAAAGACGCAGAAGAGATAATGGCGTCCTGGAGGAAAATGTCCGGTTTTATAATGCAGGGACATGTGACATGGACATCCTATCACACATGCCGTTGCTTCTCTGGCTAAAAGTCCACTTAGCTGTGTGTGTGTCTGGGATTGGCTGACATGCTGGCCCGCCCCACTACACGCGCGCGCTTAGGGAAGGAAGACAAGGAAAAAAAAAAAAAAAATGGCGATCGCCATTATAGAAACAGCAGTGATCTGAAGGCGCTGTTCACGCACACTATACACTGAAATGTCATAATAGTGTGATTCACAGAGTGACTTACACTATTACAGCGGAAACCAAGCTAGGAATTAGCTGTTTTTTTGCTGCTAGAACCGTTCTCGAACGTTTCTAGAACTATCGAGCTTTTGCAAAAAGCTCGAGTTCTAGTTCGATCTAGAACAGGCCCCAAAATCACTCGAGCCTAGAACTGGAGAACCTCGAACCGCGAACCGCGCTCAACTCTAGAGGGGAGTGCCCGGTTGCGCAGATAGAGCCAGAACGGCCCTAAGGGGCACTTTGCATACTGCGACATCGCAGGTGCGATGTCGGTGGGGTCAAATTGAAAATGACGCACTTCCGGCATCGCATGCGACATCGCAGTGTGTAAAGCCTGGATGATACGATTAACGAGCGCAAAAGCGTCGTAATCGTATCATCGGTGCAGCGTCGGCGTAATCCATGATTACGCTGACGCGACGGTCCGATGTTGTTCCTCGCTCCTGCGGCAGCACACATCGCTGTGTGTGAAGTCGCAGGAGCGAGAAACGTCTCCTACCGGCCTCACTGCGGCTTCCGTAGGATATGCGGAAGGAAGGAGGTGGGCAGGATGTTTACATCCTGCTCATCTCCGCCCCTCCGCTCTGATTGGCCGGCTGCCGTGTGACGTCGCAGTGACGCCGCACGACCCGCCCCCTTAACAAGGAGGCGGGTTGCCGGCCACAGGGACGTCGCACGGCAGGTGAGTGTGTGTGTGAAGCTGGCGTAGCGATAACTTTCGCTACGCCAGCTATCACCACATATCGCTGCTGCGACGGGGGCGGGCACTATCGCACTCGGCATCGCAGCATCGGCCTGCGATGTCGCAGTGTGCAAAGTGCCCCTAAGGCAGCCCCACAACAACATGAGGCTGAAAGGGATCCTTTTGGTATGTTGGTGTGTAATAAGGGGGAGATAGAGCCTCCTAAGGTTGACAGTCCTCAGTTAGGAAAGAAAAAAGAAGAAATCCGGGTCCTCCATGAGTAAAATTTCTTGCTTTATTTCATCCATAAAATATGGGTATGGCGGAATATAACTATTCATATGCTTGCTTGTAAACTGAGTGAGGCCCTGTGCGCACACTGCGTTTTTACCCGGGGTTTTGCTGCAGACATTTCTTGAGTAATGCTTGTGATCTTTCTGCAGACATTTCCCAGCAAAACCTATGAAAAAAAAATAGCTGTGCGCACGCTGCGTTTTTTTCTCAAGAAAAGTCTTTCTGCAGAATTTCTTGAGAAAATGTGCATGTCACTTCTTTTCCGCAGGTACCTGCGGTATTTCACTCCATTCACTGTAATGTAATCGCGAAATACCTCGGGTATACCGCAGGTAGCAAACGATGTGCGGTATAGCCTCGGTATAGCTGCGGTTTACCTGCGGTAATTTTCATGACTGCCTGTGTGGCGCCCTAGACTACCCAGGTAGCCACAGACAAAACACACACCCCACCCCCGGACAGTAACATTAGTCAGACACAAAACCCTTGTTGCCTCCCTCCAGGGTCTGATGTCCACACCAGGTGGGGCAGAGCCAGGCGGTTGGCCCCACCCACCGAGGCGTTCACAGGCCTGGAGGCGGGAAAAGCAACCAAGTCCCGATTGAAGGCAACCGCTCACACCGTGAGGATATACAGCCACCGCAACTGGCTAGAAATCCAAGGGCCAGCGCCTGCGGGCAAAACGGACTCCTCCGGTATCTATACACCGGAGGAGCGGACTACCGTTGGGAAGCCATTGGAGTCAACACAGTACACAAAGGTGCAGGGAGAGACAGCTGTCGCGGGCGGAGGAGGGGACGCCGCGCTCTCCCACTGCTCAGGTCCGGCTGCCGCTGCGGCCTCTGCTGCTCAGTGGCTCGAGCGATGGGCCGGATCCTGGGGACTCTAACGGCGCTCCTCGCCCGTGAGTGAAAAAGGGATTTATTGTTGTCCGTGACGCCACCCACGGTTGTGGTGAGGTTGTGACATCACCGCTGCTGTGGACGGGGATCCCGGGAGCAATGGTATGGAGCAGCTAGGATGTTGTTTACCCTCCGTGGGTAGGTGGTTGGTGGTCCCGGGGCCCGGTGATGGGGTGGGGATGGATGGCAGGCAGGTTACGGGGCCTGGTGAGGTGCAGGGTCGCAGGGGCAGCGCTATGCCGTACGGCACAGTGGTACTCACTCAGCCCAATGATGCACACAGAGTCTCTGCTGAAACAAACGGCTGGATGGACGGGTCCCACAGGCGGCTGCGGTGTTTTTCCCCTGACCCCAGGTTGGTGATGTAAGTCCTTTCCTGCACCTTCCGTACGCTCCTCCTGCGCTCCGGTTTCCAGCTGGCTCCCCGATTCAGTATCGGTGGGCCACCGCCCAGCCCCGGCTACCTACGGTTCCACTAACTGTCTGCCCGGCTCCCTGCAGACGGCCACTACCGTCTGCCTCACTCTGCACGAGGGCCCTAGGCTCCAACCTAGGCCCCAGTCTGCGTCTGCCTCTCTGCAGACCTCCTCTCTCTTCCTCTCCTAGGACTTGACTCTACTTGTTTCCTGCCTCAGGCCAGCTAAACTCCTGGGTGGGTGTCTCCATCTCCTGACTCCGCCCACCTGGTGTGTCTGTCTGAGCCCGAGGAAAGGAATCAAGTTTCACTGGGGATGTCTGCTGTGAACTGCTGGGGGTGGGGGTGTGTGTGTGTTGTTACCTGTGGCCCCTGGCTTGTCCAGGGCGCCACACAGCCACCATCACCTGTCTGGGGAGAGACACTGCAGCCAGCTACGGGACCCGTACATCCAGCCGTTTGGTTCACCGGAGACTTTGTGCCTCTATTGCTGAGTGAGTACACCCGTGCCATCCGGCACCGCGCTGCGCTGTCCCTGCAACCCTGCACCTCACCGACCCTGCCTCCCCGTCACACCACTGGGCCCCGGGACCACCAACCCCTACCCACGGAGGGGGAAAGCAACATCCCAGCTGCTCACTACCGTCGCTTCCGGGATCCCCGTCACCAGCAGCGGTGGTGCCCATCTTCACCACAACCCGTGGGTGGCGTCACGGACTAAATCCCCAAAACAAACCACCCCTTTTTCACTCATGGGCGAGGAGTGCCGCTCGAGTCCCCGGATCCGGCCCACCGCTCGAGGCACCGAGCAGCAGCAGCAGCGCCGGACCCGAGCGTTAGCGAGTGCAGCGCCCCGCCGCCCGCGACAACTTGGCGTCATGAAAAGGATCGAGCCGTAGAAGTGCGCCTTCTTTGGCGCGAAGATTTCCCGCTCGAGCGTCTTCCCCGAGCAGGGAAGGCGTGAAAAGCGAAGCCCCGCCCCCAAAGCGGAAGTGCTAAAGAGAACCAAGGGTGGGGGCGGATGAAAACCTGCCTAATGTAACTGAGGCCATAAAAGCGGGGACGCCAGGACTCTGCAAGCCATTTGGTTCCTGGAACACTGCTGCACAAGATGTCCCGTCCGTCCGGCACCGCTGAAACCCCTGTGCCCACGCCAGGAACAGCAGCGTGGGTGGAGGTCCGGACCACACAAATGTGCAGCCGCCTGCAGGCCCAAGTACAGTCCCTCTTGGAAGGATGGATGGCCGACCTGGCGGAAGTGGCGGCGGCCGTGCGGAGACGCGAGGTGGAGACAGAGTTGGAGGAGCGGGTAGGTGACCCACGCCCCTGTGTCCCTGAGGGACCGGTCGCTGCGGCTGAGGGGCCCGGTCTGCGCCCGCTCACCCTGCTGCCTCCCCTGCTATCCGTTTCGACTGCTGCTGCCCTGCCACTAGGCCCGCTACCCCCACCACCGGTAGTGGAGCTCCGGCCGTCCGCCCTGGAGGACCAGCCTGCAAGCGATGTCCGCAGACAACCCGCACCGCTGCCATGGAAGATCCAGCGGGAGGTACCCGTCCGCAAAGAAGAGCCGTCGGCACCGGAAGTGGCCGCACCTAAGCCCGTCCCGGCTCCGGTAGTCCGTTCGGTCCAGAAGGAGGCGGAGGTCCAGCCGGTAAGGACCCCTGTTCCCAAAACCCAAACCTCGGCTGAGGCTGCGCCGGGTCGCCGCTGCGAGGCAGCACCCCAGGCCGCGTCACCGCAGGACCTTCCAAAAAGGGCGCCAGTTGTGGGCAGCGTGAAGGAAGGCCCGCGGGGCTCGACCCGCACGCGGGGGCAGGCAGAAGCCCCGTACTGGGACAGGGAACCGAACCCGCTGGGCCGAGAAATCGCCGAGAGAGAGCGCCAGAGGGCCGAGATGGTGGCACGTACTATCCGTGAAAAGGACCACCTCCGAAATGCCACCTTCTGGGTACGAGGCCCAGTGTACGAGGGGCAGGTCCGGAGATTTGACCCTCACCGGGAATACGGCTTCATATGTCGCGGGCGGGGAGGGAGCCGTCGCTGCTGCGCTCTCGCTGGCGCTCGGGTCCGGCGCTGCTGCTGCTGCTCGGAGGCTCGAGAGGTGGGCCGGATCCTGGGGACTCGAACGGCGCTCCTCGCCCGTGAGTGAAAAGGGGATTGGTTTTGGGGATTTATTGTTGTCCGTGATGCCACCCACGGTTGTGGTGAGGTTGTGACATCACCGCTGTTGTGGACGGGGATCCCGGGAGCGATGGTATGGAGCAGCTAGGATGTTGTTTCCCCTCCGTGGGTAGGGGGTTGGTGGTCCCGGGGCCCGGTGATGGGGTGGGGATGGATGGCAGGCAGGTTACGGGGCCTGGTGAGGTGCAGGGTCGTAGGGGCAGCGCTATGCCGGGGACTCGAGCGGCACACCTCGCCCGTGAGTGAAAGGGGTGATTTGGTTTGGGGATTTGGTCCGTGACGCCACCCACGGGTTGTGGTGAGGTTGGACACCACCGCTGCTGTTGATGGGGATCCTGGGAGCGATGGCAGGGAGCAGCTGGGATGTTGGTTCCCCCTCCGTGGGTAGGGGGTTGGTGGTCTCGGGGCCCGGTGAGGTGACGGGGAAGCAGGGTTGGCAAGGTGCAGGGGGGGGCGCTTGGACTGCGCAGCGCGGTGCCGGGCGGCATGGTAGTACTCACTCAGCCACAAATGGATGCAAATCTCTGGTAAAACAAACAGTTGGATGGACGGGTCCCGCAGCCGGGTGCTGTGGTTTCTCCCGGACGGTTGGTGGTGGCTGCCTTTCCCTGCACCTGTTGTGTATCTTCGGTCCCGATGGCTTCCCACCGGTAACCCGCTCCCCAGCGTGTATATGCGCCGGAGGAGCCCTTTTGCCCGCAGGCTCTGGCCCTGGGAACTCTAGCTGTGGCGGTAGCTGTATTTCCCTTGTGCTGTTTGGACGGTTGCCTTCAATCGGGTCTTGGCTGTTAGTGACCGGAACCCCAGGGGTTTCCTAACGGATTTGACCTGTTTAACGGCGACTCCAAGCCTGGTCGGGGTCCGCAGGCCCTGCCGGTTTGTGCTGGCTTCACTTCGCTCCCCGGTTCGGTACCGGCGGGCCACCGCCTGTCCCCGGTCCTACGGTTCCGCGTTGATCTGCCTCTCCTGCAGACGGCCACCACCGTCTGCCAACCTTGCTCTCGGTGCCCGGGCCACGTACCCGGACACAGTCAGTTTGCTCCTCTACTACCACTTCACTCCTCTCACTTTGACCTCCCTAACTCATCTCCTGTCCAACTGCACTGACTTCCTTTTCCGCCTCCAGGACTGTGAACCCCTCAGTGGGTGGGGCCAACTGCCTGGCTCCACCCCACCTGGTGTGGACATCAGCCCCTGGAGGGAGGCAACAAGGATTTGTGTCTGACTGGTGTGCCTATCTCGGGGTGGGGGTGTTGTGTTGTAGTACCTGTGACGACCTGGCTAGTCCAGGGCGCCACATTCCCCCTTGGTTAAATGCAGACCGTCCGCGGGCTGCCCGTCCATCACCGGTTTTATTTTTTTTTTCAAAACTGCAAAAGGTAAAAACATATGAAAACATTCAATAAAAGCATATTTATTTACTTCCCTTAACGGGAGGCACAGTACTTCAACGTTACAAATGGTAGACATTTTTTTATTAAAACAGATGGCTTCCGCTCTCCCACCCAAACAACCTGGCCCTGATGCTGCCCCTAAGAAGTGGGCAGCAACCCTTGACCCCAGTCCAGATCCAGGCTGCCCGAGCGGGAACGGGTACGGTGTTTCGCACCCTACGGTCACTTCAGGGGACCCCACGTCCATGGGGGACCCCTGACCCCCGGAGGATGGCCACCGGTCCAGGTGGTGGCCGGGCCCCAGCCTACTCTGCTGCGAGCCCTTCCTCCAATCTGCCTCTCCGGAGGCAGCAACGGAAACATGCCAACATATTTACATTTCCACTAGTTTGTGGGTGCCCTGCTAGTTCTCAGGCATGTCCATAAGTAGTTTCTTATGCACGGTAACAAAGGGTCCCTACGGGGACTACTTGCCGGCACGGCCGGGTCAATCACAATCGACAATCAGGTGACATCTTCGGTTGATTACTTTCATTTAACAGGTAACGGTACTGGTGGTCCCAACGGGGACAACGGTGCAACAGAGGGACCGCTGCCTTCAGGTCTACACCGCAGGCTGGAGAGGGGGAACTGGGCCGGCTCTTGGGCCTCCTGGCCTCCTCTTATCTTGGCATCCAGGGCAAACCAGCCCCTCTCTCCGCAGTGCCGCGTGTATTGTACCAGATCCCCTGGGAGCAGGTTACGGCCCGGGTGGTCCTCTGGCAGGTGGGCATTAACGTCCCGGCGGGCCACAAACACCTCGGCCTCCAGGCCCGGCTCAAAAATGAATCCATATCCCTGACAGATATCAAACCTTCTTACTTGCCCCTCGTGGATCGGGCCCCGTACCCGGAAGGTGGCTCTGCGGAGGCTCTCTTTTTCCTGTATGGTGCGGGCTATCAGCTCAGCCCTCCGCTTTTCCCTCTCCGCAATTTCTCGGCCCAGCGGGGTCAGTTCCCTGTCCCAGTAAGGGGCTGCTGCTTGCCCCTGCGCGCGGGTCGGGCCCCGCGGGCCTTCCACTACACTGCCCACAACTGTCGCCCTCTGTGGAAGGTCCCTCGGTGACATGACCTGGGGCGCTGCCTTGCAGCAACGACCCAGCGCAGCCTCAGCCGAGGCGTGGGGGATGGGTACAGGGGTCCTCTCCCGCTTGACCTCCACCTCCTCCTCTACGGGACGGATCACCGGAGCCGGAACGGGACTGGGCATGGTCACTTCTGGTGCCACCGGTAAGTCGTCGCAGACGGATGATGCCTTCGGGTACTTCCAGGGAAGCGGCTCGGGGCGTCTGCGGGCTTCAGCTGCAGGTTGGCCCGCTTGGGCGGACGGGCAGGGTTCCACTACCGGTTGTGCGGGTAGCAGGCCTAGTGGTGGGGCAGCAGCAGCCAACACGGGTAGCGGGGGAGGCAGCAGGCCGAGCGGGCGCAGACTGGCCCCTCAGCCGCAATGACCGATCCCGCAGGAACACAGGGGCGTGGATCGCTTACCCACTCTTCCAATTCCGCCTCCACCTCGCGTCTCCGTATGGCCGCCACCACGTCCGCCATGTCGGCCTCCCACTCCTCCAGGAGGAGCTGCATTCGGACCTGCAGGCGGTTGCTCAGTTGGATGGTCCGGACCTCCACCCATGCTGTGGTGCCGGGCGCGGGCTCGGGGACTGCGAGGTTACCGGACGAACGGTACATGCTGGCAGCGGTATCTTCCAGGAACCAAAGATGGCCGCAGAGTCCTACCGTCCCTGCTTTTATAGCCGTGGGTTACATGCGGCCGGACGCCATCCGTCCCCCCTTGGTCTTTTCTCAGCACCTCCTCTTCAGGGGCGGAGCTTCGGCTTTCGCGCCTCCACTGCTCGAGAAGACGTTCGAGCGGGAAAATCTTCGCGCCCAAGATGGCGGCTTCTGAAATTTTTCGGCCGGACAACGCCGGCGGGACACAAGGCGCACCTCTACCAGCCGGTAGAACGGTAAGATCCTGTTCGTGACGCCAAGTTGTCGTGGGCGGGGAGGGAGCCGTCGCTGCTGCGCTCTCGCTGGCGCTCGGGTCCGGTGCTGCTGCTGCTGCTCGGTGGCTCGAGTGGTGGGCCGGATCCGGGGACTCGAGCGGCGCTCCTCGTCCGTGAGTAAAAGGGGTGATTTGGTTTGGGGATTTGGTCCGTGACGCCACCCACGGGTTCTAGTGAGGTTGGACACCACCGCTGCTGTTGATGGGGATCCCGGGAGCGATGGCAGGGAGCAGCTGGGATGTTGGTTCCCCCTCCGTGGGTAGGGGGTTGGTGGTTCCGGGGCCCGGTGAGGTGATGGGGAAGCAGGGTTGGCAAGGTGCAGGGGGGGCGCTTGGACTGCGCAGCGCGGTGCCGGACGGCACGGTAGTACTCACTCAGCCACAAATGGATGCAAGTCTCTGGTAAAACAAACGGCTGGATGGACGGGTCCCGCAGCCGGCTGCTGTGGTTTCTCCCGGACGGTTGGTGGTGGCTGCCTTTCCCTGCACCTGTTGTGTATCTTCGGTCCCGATGGCTTCCCACCGGTAACCCGCTCCCCAGCATCTATATGCGCCGGAGGAGCCCTTTTGCCCGCAGGCACTGGCCCTGGGAACTCTAGCTGTGGCGGTAGCTGTATTTCCCTTGTGCTGTTTGGACGGTTGCCTTCAATCGGGTCTTGGCTGTTAGGAAATCCCTGGGGTTCCGGTCACTAACGGATTTGACCTGTTTAACGGCGACTCCAAGCCTGGTCGGGGTCCGCAGGCCCTGCCGGTTTGTGCTGGCTTCACTTCGCTCCCCGGTTCGGTACCGGCGGGTCACCGCCCGTCCCCGGTCTTACGGTTCCGCGTTGATCTGCCTCTCCTGCAGACGGCCACCACCGTCTGCCAACCTTGCTCTCGGTGCCCGGGCCACGTACCCGGACACAGTCAGTTTGCTCCTCTACTACCACTTCCCTAACTGCACTCGAGCTCTGCCCGAGCTGAACTCACTTCCTTTCCCGCCTCCAGGACTGTGAACTCCTCAGTGGGTGGGGCCAACCGCCTGGCTCCACCCCACCTGGTGTGGACATCAGCCACTGGAGGGAGGTAACAAGGATTTGTGTCTGACTGATGTGCCTATCTCAGGGTGGGGGTGTCGTGTTGTAGTCCCTGTGATGACCTGGCTAGTCCAGGGCGCCACATTCCCCCTTGGTTAAATGCAGACCATCCGCGGGCTGCCCGTCCATCACCGGTTTTATTTTTCAACTGTAAAAGGTAGAAAACATATGAAAACATTCAACAAAAGCATATTTATGAATCTTCCCTTAGCGGGAGGCACGGTACTTCAATGTTACAAACACATTTTTATTAATAAACGGTCGGCTTCCGCTCTCCCACCCAAACAACCTGGCCATGATGCTGCCCCTAAGAAGTGGGCAGCACCCCTTGACCCCAGTCCAGATCCAGGCTGCCCGCGCGGGAACGGGTACGGTGTCTCGTACCCTACTGTCACTTCAGGGGACCCCACGTCCATGGGGGACCCCTGACCCCCGGAGGATCGCCACCGGTTGCGGTAGTGGCGGGCCTGGGCCAACACTTTCCTCCAGGCCCATACTCCAAATCAGCCTCTCCGGAGGCGGCAACGGAAACATGCCCCAACATATTTACAATCCCACAAGTTCGTGGGTGTCCAGCAAGTTCTCAAGCATGTCCATGAAGAGTTCCTCATGCAACGGTAGCAAAGGGACCCTACAGGGACTACTTGCCGGCAACGGCCGGGTCAATCACGGTGTCAATCAGGTGAAGGTCACGGTTCATTAAAGTCATTCAATCACACTGCTGAGGGTCCCAACGGGGGACAACAACTTCTCTTTTCCTCATCTTTAAACGGCAATCCCGTGGCACAGCGGCCATTGCTGCCGCTCCCGGTGTGGAGCACCTTCTGCTTGCTCCAGTTCAGGCGGTATGGGGGATGGGCCCAGACAGAGTCCCTCCGTGCCGGCTACGACCGGTACCTTCGGTATTGAGGGACCCCACTGTGACGTGACCTGCTCTGCCTCCTGGCAGCTGCATCCCCGCCGTGCCTCAGCCGAGGCCCGGGGTCTGGGAGCGGTTGATGGGACTTGCGGTGCTGGCCTCTGGTTGACGATCGCCTCCGCTGCGGCCGGGTGGACTGTCGGGGCCATTGTCATCTGGAGCGCGGCTTCCTCTGGGATCGCTGGTGCGTCCAAGTCGGGATGAGGTACTTTCTGGACGCAGCGCGCCGTGGGGCTGGTACGGGTGTCGGAGCGATGACGGGCTGACTGCTCGCGTCTTCTGCAGGCGGGTCTTTGCAGGCTGGTAGAACGGACTCCGCTGCCGGTGTTGGTGGCAGCGGACCGAGCAGGGGAGCAGGGGCAACCGGTACGGGCAGCGGAGGAGGCGATATAGGAGGGCAGGGGCAGACCGGGTCCCTCAGCCGCAGCGGCCGGTCCCTGGGGGACATAGGGGCGTGGGTCGCTTACCCGCTCCTCCACGGTTGCTTCCGTTTCACGTGCTCGCACAGCCGCAGCCGGTTCCTCCACCACGGCCATCCACCGCTCCATCAGGGAATCAGCCTGGGCCTGGACCTTCCGACACATCCTTCCACGTTGGCGTCCAGGAACGTGTTTCGGCAGAGTACTGGTGTCCCTGCACTCCGCAGCGCTGGTTACATGCCGCCGCGGCTGCGACTGCCACTCCGTCGGGCGCAGACATCTTGTTTCCGCCCCCCTTGGTCTTTTCTCAGCACCTCCTCTTCAGGGGCGGGGCTTCGGCTTTCGCGCCTCCACTGCTCGAGAAGAGAAAGCCTCCACTGCTCGAGCGGGAAAATCTTCTCGAGCGGGAAAAGATTCTGAAATTTTTCGGCCGGACACCGCCGGCGGGACACAAGGCGCACTTCTACCAGCCGGTAGAACGGTAAGATCCTGTTTGTGACGCCAAGTTTGTCGTGGGCGGCGGGGCACTGAGCTCACCACGCTCGGGTCCGGCGCTGATGCTGCTCGGTGGCTCGAGCGGTGGGCCGGATCCGGGGACTCGAGCGGCGCTCCTCGCCCGTGAGTAAAAAGGGGGGGTAGTTCAGTT
The DNA here is from genome assembly GCF_048569485.1 of Anomaloglossus baeobatrachus. Classification (NCBI taxonomy): domain Eukaryota; kingdom Metazoa; phylum Chordata; class Amphibia; order Anura; family Aromobatidae; genus Anomaloglossus; species Anomaloglossus baeobatrachus. The sequence goes on along the minus strand of NC_134356.1, from coordinate 662,550,996 downwards.
TGGGGATTTGGTCCGTGACGCCACCCATGGGTTGTGGCGAGGTTGGGCACCACTGCTGCTATTGACGGGGATCCCGGGAGCGATGGCAGGGAGCAGCTGGGATGTTTCTCTCCCCTCCGTGGGTAAGGGGGTTGGTGGTCCCGGGGCCCGGTGAGGTGACGGGGAGGCAGGGTTGGCAAGGTGCAGGGTCGCTTGGACTGCGCAGCGCGGTGCCAGATGGTACGGTAGTACTCACTCAGCCACAAATGGATGCAAAGTCTCTGGTAAAACAAACGGCTGGATGGACGGGTCCCGCAGCCGGCTGCTGTGGTTTCTCCCGGCTGCTGTGGTTTCTCCCGGACGGGTGGTGGTGGCTGCCTTTCCCTGCACATTTTGTGTATGTTTGGTCCCGATGGCTTCCCACTGGTAACCCGCTCCCCAGCGTGTATATGTGCCAGAGGAGCCCTTTTGCCCGCAGGCTCTGGCCCTGGGAACTCTAGCTGTATTTCCCTTGTGCTGTTTGGACAGTTGACTTCAATCGGGTCTTGGCTGTTAGGAAACCCCTGGGGTTCCGGTCACTAACGGATTTGACCTGTTTAATGGCGACTCCAAGCCTGGTCGGGGTCCGCAGGCCCTGCCGGTTTGTGCTGGCTTCACTTCGCTCCCCGGTTCGGTACCGGCGGGCTACCACCCGTCCCCGGTCCTACGGTTCCGCGTTGATCTGCCTCTCCTGCAGACGGCCACTACCGTCTGCCAACCTTGCTCTCTGTGCCCGGGCCACGTACCCGGACACAGTCAGTTTGCTCCTCTACTACCACTTCCCTAACTGCACTCGAGCTCTGCCCGAGCTGAACTCACTTCCTTTCCCGCCTCCAGGACTGTGAACTCCTCAGTGGGTGGGACCAACCGCCTGGCTCCACCCCGCCTGGTGTGGACATCAGGCCCTGGAGGGAGGCAACAAGGATTTGGTGTCTGGCTGATGTGCCTATCTCGGGGTGGGGGTGTCGTGTTGTAGTCCCTGTGACGACCTGGCTAGTCCAGGGCGCCACGTGAGCTGTATACTGTGTGTATGACTATGATAGGGGGAGTATGAGCTGTATACTGTGTGTATGACTATGATAGGAGGAGTATGAGCTGTATACTGTGTGTATCACTATGATAGGAGGAGTATGAGCTGTATACTGTGTGTATGACTATGATAGGGGGAGTATGAGCTGTATACTGTGTGTATGACTATGATAGGAGGAGTATGAGCTGTATACTGTGTGTATGACTATGATAGGAGGAGTATGAGCTGTATACTGTGTGTATCACTATGATAGGAGGAGTATGAGCTGTATACTGTGTGTATGACTATGATAGGAGGAGTATGAGCTGTATACTGTGTGTATGACTGTCACAAACCACCGGGGGGGTCACTCAGAAATCCCCCGCGCTGGCTACCAGTACGTCACAATCGGGGGGTAACAAGTGGGGGTCACCCCTCCTTTATACCTCCCGACCGACAGACAGAGCACGTGACGCGCTCTCTAGCGCCCCTCTTATAGTCAGGCCAATTATGGAATTGCCCGACAATAAGCAAGGAGGCCGCTATACTACTTATGCCGATTATTGAAGGGTCCCCGGTGAGAGTAGGGTATATATTCCCCCGACCTCCGCGGGCGGAATATATAAAATCTCCCCGAATCTCACTGGCCTCCCCACAATAATCCTTGGCACAACTCGCTGCCACCAACCGCTTCACGGTAACTATTAGCCGAACACACAGACGTGGGATTCAAGATCGAGATAACAGAACAGCCCAAGATTAATTATATAATTTAATCAGCCTAAAGCACACTAGAAACTACAATATATACAATAGGGAATCTACAGAATATACATATGTCAGAGTACAGTTACAGATAAAGCATGGTTTACAAACAGGCATACACAGTTCCAGCAGTTACCTTGTTGCGTCTGGCCACAGGGGGGCGCTGTACCCAGGTTTCTAGGATCCTTCCCACAGATGTTTCCTACACGTGCCCCCAGCGAAAAGAACACTGGAAAATGGCCGAAGTAGGGTTATCAACCTGGGCAAATCCAGGTCCCCTCCTACCTTAGTGACCTCAGAGGGAGCACTGCTCCACCCCTGGCTTGAGTTATGGACAATCCACAACATGGAATATGGGCCATAACTTTGCCTGGGAGCGTCGTAGGCGGACGCCAATGCTCTCATTGTGACAGTTATGAATTTAGCTACAGAACGAGGGGACTCATGACCTGTCTGCCAGTTCCCCATTGGCTGATATCATGCCTGGGGCATTTCCCAATGTCCTGCTCCCATAAAAAGGGTGTGCCGGCATCGTCCGCATGCGGAGACACCATTTTTATGGTTGCCATATTTATCGGAAATATGGCTTGCGAGATATGAACCATTTTTTACTGGAGTCGTTCTGTCTGGCTATTTCCATAGCCTTGCTAACTAGCTAGCAGCCCCCACTACAGGGTCACGGCAGGGAGTCATCCTGTGTCCATTGTCCCCAAGCCACCTAATTTCCATATCACAGGACATGGCCATGGAGGTGTAAGTGGAACACTGAGAACAAGAAGGGAGGGGGCACTGCCAGGGAGCGACGAGGGACCATGACTGGAGTCATAATTCATCCTCATATCCCGGGACCCGCCTCACACCTCCCCCCTTTTGAGGGCGCTAGGGGGCAGCACACTCCGGTGTTCCCCCGTGCGCCCGTCCGCGACCTCTCCTTGTCGGGACAGCCCGTCTGCGTTACCGTGGTCACGGCCCCTTTTGTGGCGAATGGTGAAGTTGTATTGCTGGAGCGCAAGGCTCCATCGCAACAATCGCCCATTCGTCCCAGAGACGGTGTGCAACCAGCTGAGGGGATTGTGGTCCGTCTCCACGATGAAGTGGCGCCCGTATAGATAGGGTTGCAGACGCTGCAGGGCCCACACTATGGCCAGGCACTCCTTCTCCATCGTGGAATAGGCAACTTCCCTTGGTAACAGCTTCCTGCTCAGGTACAAGACTGGGTGCTCTTGGCTCGCAGAGTCCACCTGGCTGAGCACCGCACCGAGGCCGAAGTCACTGGCGTCGGTCTGTACTACAAACGGCCGCGTGAAGTCGGCTGCCTGTAGCACGGGCGGGCTGGACCGGGCGTCCTTTAGGGCCCGGAAGGCTGTCTCGCAGTCCATTGTCCAATCGACTGCAGAGGGCAGCTTCTTCTTGGTGAGGTCCGTCAAGGGCTTTGCCAGGCTACTATAGCATGGAACAAACCTCCTATAGTACCCAGCGGTCCCCAAGAAGGACATCACCTGCTTCTTGGTCCTGGGGGTGGGCCAGGATGCGATGGCTTCCACTTTCTCAGGCTCGGGCTTCAGTGTTCTCCCACCTACCCGGTGACCGAGGTACTGGACCTCGCTCATGGCCAGCTGACACTTTCCCGGCTTGATGGTCAAACCTGCCCGGTGGATCCGCCTGAGCACCTGTGCTAGATGCTCTAGGTGGTCCTCCCAGGTGGGACTGAAGACGGCAATGTCATCCAGGTACGCGGCCGCGTACCCTTCAAGTCCCTTGAGCAGGGTGTTGACCATCCGCTGGAAAGTGGCAGGGGCATTCCTCATCCCGAATGGCATCACCGTGGACTCGTACAGTCCAAATGGGGTAATAAAGGCAGAGCGTTCCCTGGCCTTGCGAGTCAGGGGGATCTGCCAATATCCCCGGCTCAGATCCATGATGGTCAGGTACTGAGCCCCGGCCAACTGATCGAGCAGGTCATCGATGCGTGGCATTGGGTACGCATCGGCGACCGTGACCGCATTGAGCCCCCTGTAGTCCACGCAGAACCGAGTGGTTCGGTCCTTCTTAGGGACGAGGACTACAGGCGAGGCCCAAGCGCTGTTGGATGCCTGGATCACCCCCAGCTTCAGCATCTCGTCAATCTCCTGGCGCATGTGTTGCTGCACCTCCAGGGAGACCCGATATGCTGAACGCCGGATCGGGGGATGATCCCCAGTGTCCACGTGATGGACAGCCAAGTCAGTCCTTCCGGGCTGGTTGGTAAACAACCCCCGGAAGGGGAGGAGGGTGGCCCACAGCTGGGACCGTTGGTCTTCCAAGAGCTGGTGGCCAACCTCCACATCCTCAATGGATCCGCCTGCCCTAACCTGGGCTAGCATATCCAAGAGGGTTTCCGCTTCTCCCTCCTCGGGCAGGTTGCACACGGGGAGCGCACATGCCTCCCGCTCATGATGTGCCTTCATCATGTTCACATGGAAGGGCTTCCGCCTTCCACGGGCAGGGTCCAGGGTGACCAGGTACGTTACAGGGTTGAGCTGCTGGTACACGAGGTATGGGCCTTCCCAGGCTGCCTGAAGCTTGTCCTGTGGTACGGGGACCAGTACCCACACCTTTTGACCCACTTGGTAGGTCCTCTCACAAGCGTTCTGGTCGTACCAACGCTTCTGATCGGCCTGGGCTTGAGCCATATTGTCGTGTACCAGTTGCGTCAAGGCCTGCATTTTGTCCCGGAAGCGCATGACATACTCGATAACCGACACTCCAGGGGTGGCCAAATCCCCTTCCCAAGCCTCTTTCACCAGAGCCAGGGGGCCCCGCACACGTCGCCCGTACAGGAGCTCAAACGGTGAGAATCCTGTTGAGGCCTGTGGAACCTCCCGGTAAGCAAATAACAGGTGTGGGAGATACCGCTCCCAGTCACGCCCATGGGAGTCGACCAACATCTTAAGCATCTGCTTTAAGGTGCCATTGAACCGCTCGCACAGGCCATTAGTCTGTGGATGGTACGGGCTGGCCACCAGATGTCGCACCTGGACTTGCTTACAGAGGGCCTCCATCAGCTGGGACATGAATTGGGTCCCCCGGTCAGTGAGCATTTCCTGGGGAAAACCCACTCGGGAGAAAATCTCCAGCAATGCGGTGGCCACCTTGTCAGCCCGAATGGACGACAAGGCCACTGCTTCTGGGTACCGGGTGGCATAGTCCACTACCGTCAGTATGAAGCGTTTCCCGGAGCTGCTGGGGATGGCCAGCGGGCCGACCAGATCCACAGCCACCCTCCTGAAAGGCTCATCGATGATTGGCAGAGATACCAGTGGGGCTTTGGGGCGTGGCCCCGCCTTCCCCACTCTCTGACAGGTTTCACACGAACGGCAGTAGGCAGCCACATCGGCCCCCATTTTTGGCCAGTAGAAATGCTGGTTTAACCTGGCCTTGGTCTTAGCGATCCCTAGGTGTCCGGCCATCGGAATCTCATGTGCGATCCGCAACAACTCCGTCCGGAACGGATAGGGTACCACCAACTGTCGGTCCCTGGGCCACGCCTCCGGTGAACCCTGCTGGACCGTGGCCCGGTACAGCCGTCCTTGGTCCCAGACCACTCGCTCCGGGTCCGAGTCCGAGGGAGGCTGTGCCGCCTGCTCCTTAAGAGCTTTCAGGCTGTCGTCAGCTTCTAACGCTGCCTGAAACCCCTGACTAGATGTGGCCAGAATCGACGAGACTGTCACATCTTCAGTCAGTACCCCGGGACCTGTGTCCTGGCCTCCACCTGACTCGGCTGCCACTTGGTCAGAAGGGGAAGAGCTATCGGACCTCCGGGAGGCCCCTTGGCTTCCAGCACTCCCACTGCGGGTGACAGCGGCCACAGCCGCTGCGACCGTGGGTCGTGCCTGCTCCTCCTCCGTTCCTGACCAAGTCGCCGGTTCAGGCAGACCTACCTGGCTTCCTGACACCCCGGTTGTGGGGGAACCATGCACCGAGATCTTACCTGGGAGCACTTCCGCTCCTGGACCGGCCCCAATCTCACCTGCCTGTTCCCCTCCTGCAGCAACAGAACCCCGCTGTGAAATCTCTGGGGACCCCACATTTGCTGTGGTAGCCCCCACCCCACACACTGGTCCTCCCCCTGCAGCACCCTGCTCTCTGCTTATCCCTGCAGAGGGCAACAGATCCCAGCTCACAGGCTGATTACTTGTAGAGGCATTGTCACACCTTTCTCTGACCCCCTCCCCTGTCACAGCTGCAGCTGTGTGTGTGTCTATGGTGTCTATGCAAGCAGAAATATCAGAGTTCACTCCCTCCTCCCTTACATCATTCATAGATAACACATTAACATTGTCAGGAGTCATGTCCGTACTGGCTGAAGGTTCAGCCCTTGGTTGGGGCCCAAACTGGGAGGTTATCTGCCCCAAATCTGTCCCAAGTAGCACGTTTGCGGGGATCCGATCAGTTACCCCCACCTCCCTCACCCCTCGCCCTGCGCCCCAGTCCACATAAATGTCAGCAACAGGCAGCGCCGGGTCAATGCCTCCAATCCCGGAGACAGCGAGGGTTTTTCCAGGGATCAAGTCTTGGGGGGACACCATCTCAGGCCGCACCAGAGTCACCTCCGAGGCGCTGTCTCGCAGTCCTATGGTCACAGACCGGCCGACGGTGACAGGTTGGAAGCTGTCCAGGGACCTACCACCACCCCCACCCACACAATACACCTTGGGCGGCCCTTGGGACGGGGACGGAGCCGGGGCCTTGGGACGCTGAGGGCACATGGCCTTGAAGTGTCCAGGTAGGTTGCACTGGTGGCACCGTCTTGGTTCTGCCACGGGCCTGGAGAGGGGAGTTGAGGGGGACACCCCCTGCAGTCTAGGGGCAGGTGGGGCAGTCGCAGAATTCATCTTACCCCCTCTCCAGGTGCTGCTGGTGGCTGCTCTCCTAGCTTCAGGAGCCCGATTGTTGGTGTAGTCATCGGCCAGGGCAGCTGTAGCCGTGGACCCCTTTGGCTTCTGGTCTCGGATGAACTGGCGGAGATCCTCAGGGCAGTTCCACAAGAGTTGCTCCGTGATGAACAAGTCCAGGATCTCCGGTCCGGTGGAAAGCTCCAGGCCTTGGGTCCAGTGGTCGGCAGCTCGGGCAAGTGCCCGCCGGTGGTCAGCCCAGGAGTCCTTTGGTCCCTTCTGCAGGGTCCGGAACTTCTTGCGGTAGGACTCCGGAGTGAGGTTGAACTGTTGGATCAGGGCCCGCTTGATGGTGTCGTAGCCCTGATCTGCCTCAGCAGGCAAGTCCCCAAGGATTTCCAGGGCCTTACCCCTTAAACGGGGGGTCAGGTATTTGGCCCACTGGTCCTTGTCCAGATGGTGCTGCAAGCAAGTCCGTTCAAAAGCAGTCAAGAAAGAGTCCAAGTCTCCATCCTTCTCCAGCACTGGGAAGTCCTCAACACGGACCTTTGGAAGTTTGGTGTCTTGAAGGTCACGTGTGGCTGATGAGGGCTGGAGCTTGGCTAGATGCAGCTGGTAGTCACGGTCTGCCTGTCGCTCCGCAGCCTCACGCTCTGCCTGGCGCTCTTCACGCGCTGCTTGCCGCTCCGCAGCCTCAGCATCACGCGCTGCCTGCCGCTCTGCCCTGCGCTCTGCCAGGAGTTCCTTGTAGCCCTTCTGGTCTCCAGCCTGGAGAAGGGCCATAGCCATTTGAAGAAGGCTATCCGAGCCTCCCAGGCTCGGTGGAATGGCACGTGGTGATCTGCGGCCCGCTGCGGAGCCTGGTGCTTCACTGTCCATTGCAGAGCGGAGGGCTGGCATCTGGCTCGTTGAGGACCCTTGGGTGAGCTGCTCCTCATCTTGTCCATAATTGCTAGGTTGTGCAATGTCCTCTGCAGAGCTGTTTTCTGGCGTCGAGCTCCTGGAGGACTCGTGGGCAACCTCCTCATTGCTGTCCACAGCACCGTCCTCCCTCTCTTCGGCTCCTGCCTTAGCATTGGCCAGTTGCATAGCTCTGCTCCTGGTGCCATCAGCCATTCTTGCAGACTTTTGGTCACTGACACAGAACTGACACCTGATGCCTCCACACACCTTACAGTATCTGCACTCTGACACTCTAGTGTTGAGCTGGTCTGAAGACCCCAGCAGCCACAGCTGCTGCAGGCAGTCTTTAGTGTCTGGGAGTATGGGTCTCACACTCACACACACTATTATCTCGATCCCACCGCTATGCCACCAATATGTCACAAACCACCGGGGGGGTCACTCAGAAATCCCCCGCGCTGGCTACCAGTACGTCACAATCGGGGGGTAACAAGTGGGGGTCACCCCTCCTTTATACCTCCCGACCGACAGACAGAGCACGTGACGCGCTCTCTAGCGCCCCTCTTATAGTCAGGCCAATTATGGAATTGCCCGACAATAAGCAAGGAGGCCGCTATACTACTTATGCCGATTATTGAAGGGTCCCCGGTGAGAGTAGGGTATATATTCCCCCGACCTCCGCGGGCGGAATATATAAAATCTCCCCGAATCTCACTGGCCTCCCCACAATAATCCTTGGCACAACTCGCTGCCACCAACCGCTTCACGGTAACTATTAGCCGAACACACAGACGTGGGATTCAAGATCGAGATAACAGAACAGCCCAAGATTAATTATATAATTTAATCAGCCTAAAGCACACTAGAAACTACAATATATACAATAGGGAATCTACAGAATATACATATGTCAGAGTACAGTTACAGATAAAGCATGGTTTACAAACAGGCATACACAGTTCCAGCAGTTACCTTGTTGCGTCTGGCCACAGGGGGGCGCTGTACCCAGGTTTCTAGGATCCTTCCCACAGATGTTTCCTACACGTGCCCCCAGCGAAAAGAACACTGGAAAATGGCCGAAGTAGGGTTATCAACCTGGGCAAATCCAGGTCCCCTCCTACCTTAGTGACCTCAGAGGGAGCACTGCTCCACCCCTGGCTTGAGTTATGGACAATCCACAACATGGAATATGGGCCATAACTTTGCCTGGGAGCGTCGTAGGCGGACGCCAATGCTCTCATTGTGACAGTTATGAATTTAGCTACAGAACGAGGGGACTCATGACCTGTCTGCCAGTTCCCCATTGGCTGATATCACGCCTGGGGCATTTCCCAATGTCCTGCTCCCATAAAAAGGGTGTGCCGGCATCGTCCGCATGCGGAGACACCATTTTTATGGTTGCCATATTTATCGGAAATATGGCTTGCGAGATATGAACCATTTTTTACTGGAGTCGTTCTGTCTGGCTATTTCCATAGCCTTGCTAACTAGCTAGCAGCCCCCACTACAGGGTCACGGCAGGGAGTCATCCTGTGTCCATTGTCCCCAAGCCACCTAATTTCCATATCACAGGACATGGCCATGGAGGTGTAAGTGGAACACTGAGAACAAGAAGGGAGGGGGCACTGCCAGGGAGCGACGAGGGACCATGACTGGAGTCATAATTCATCCTCATATCCCGGGACCCGCCTCACAATGACTATGATAGGAGGAGTATGAGCTGTATACTGTGTGTATGACTATGATAGGGGGAGTATGAGCTGTATACTGTGTGTATGACTATGATAGGAGGAGTATGAGCTGTATACTGTGTGTATGACTATGATAGGAGGAGTGTGAGCTGTATACTGTGTGTATGACTATGATAGGAGGAGTATGAGCTGTATACTGTGTGTATGACTATGATAGGAGGAGTATGAGCTGTATACTGTGTGTATGACTATGATAGGAGGAGTGTGAGCTGTATACTGTGTGTATGACTATGATAGGAGGAGTGTCAGCTGTATACTGTGTGTATGACTATGATAGGAGGAGTATGAGCTGTATACTGTGTGTATGACTGTGATAGGGGGAGTATGAGCTGTATACTGTGTGTATGACTATGATAGGAGGAGTATGAGCTGTATACTGTGTGTATCACTATGATAGGAGGAGTATGAGCTGTATACTGTGTGTATGACTATGATAGGGGGAGTATGAGCTGTATACTGTGTGTATCACTATGATAGGAGGAGTATGAGCTGTATACTGTGTGTATCACTATGATAGGAGGAGTATGAGCTGTATACTGTGTGTATCACTATGATAGGAGGAGTATGAGCTGTATACTGTGTGTATGACTATGATAGGGGGAGTATGAGCTGTATACTGTGTGTATGACTATGATAGGGGGAGTATGAGCTGTATACTGTGTGTATGACTATGATAGGGGGAGTATGAGCTGTATACTGTGTGTATGAGCTGTATACTGTGTGTATGAGCTGTATACTGTGTGTATGAGCTGTATACTGTGTGTATGAGCTGTATACTGTGTGTATGAGCTGTATACTGTGTGTATGAGCTGTATACTGTGTGTATGAGCTGTATACTGTGTGTATGAGCTGTATACTGTGTGTATGAGCTGTATACTGTGTGTATGAGCTGTATACTGTGAGCAGTGATGTGGTGCGCTTGTCACTTTCCTTCTGGCATTGTACAGGAGACAATGGCGGGCTGTGTGTCCTCTGTCAGCTGTAGCTGTGTATTCTCCGGCACCTGCTGCTCATTTCCTATATACTCATACAAGCTGGATGGACGATTATGGATCTTTTATGTCTTGTATAAGAAGCTATGAAGCCCTATGCATGCTGGCACTTGTAGTGCTACACCAGCCAGCACTCAACTCTCATTGACACATTCATACGGAGCAGCCGGACACAGGTTATATAGAGACTGCTCTCTAAGTATTTGGCCCCAGGGCCCAAAATGTCTCCCCTCCCAAACCCTGTCTACATTGTAGGACATAAATAAAGAATAATTCTGCAAACATCAAACAGTATAATCTGCTGTTCTCCACTCTCCATGGTCCTGAACATGGAGTCCCTGAGCCGTGTCATAAATCATACCACCTTCCTTGTACAGGACACTGAGCTCAACAAGTATTCCTGTACATAGGAGCAGTATTATAGTAGTTATATTCCTGTACATAGGGGGCAGTATTATAGTAGTTATATTCTTGTACATAGAAGCAGTATTATAGTAGTTATATTCCTGTACATAGGGGGCAGTATTATAGTAGTTATATTCCTGTACATAGGGGCAGTATTATAGTAGTTATATTCTTGTACATAGGGACAGTATTATAGTAGTTATATTCCTGTACATAGGGGGCAGTATTATAGTAGTTATATTCCTGTACATAGGGGCAGTATTATAGTAGTTATATTCTTGTACATAGGGACAGTATTATAGTAGTTATATTCTTGTACATAGGGGGCAGTTTTATAGTAGTTATATTCTTGTACATAGGGGGCAGTATTATAGTAATTATATTCCTGTACATAGGAGCAGTATTATAGTAGTTATATTCCTGTACATAGGGGGCAGTATTATAGTAGTTATATTCCTGTACATAGGGGCAGTATTATAGTAGTTATATTCTTGTACATAGGGACAGTATTATAGTAGTTATATTCCTGTACATAGGGGCAGTATTATAGTAGTTATATTCTTGTACATAGGGGCAGTATTATAGTAGTTATATTCTTGTATATAGAGGGCAGTATTATAGTAGTTATATTCTTGTACATAGGGGGCAGTATTATAGTAGTTATATTCTTGTTTATGGGGGTAGTATTATAGTAGTTATATTCTTGTACATAGGGGCAGTATTATAGTAGTTATATTCTTGTACATAGGGGGCAGTATTATAGTAGTTATATTCTTGTACATAGGGGCAGTATTATAGTAGTTATATTCTTGTACATAGGGGCAGTATTATAGTAGTTATATTCTTGTACATAGGGGGCAGTATTATAGTATTATAGTAGTTATATTATTGTACATAGGGGCAATTTTTATTAGAAAAAACAAACATAAATACATGTATAAGGAACAAAAACTCCCATTAATACAAGTCACAAATCACTGAGGTTACACAGACACCAGCACGAAATAATCAGATCAAATACAGAAATAAATTAACGAGTCCACACCTGTGGGGGAATGAAGCGTCAATGAAACTCAGCAATCACCATACAATATATAGAAGGAGCAGAGTGACACTCATCATCCCGAGTCAGGGACATTCTGTCCACCACCGGTGTCCATGGCAGATTCTACCTGAGAGTCTACAGAGAGGGGCTTCCGCTTTGTCGGGGGACGGTCCTCTATGTCCCTGTCACATTCAAGTGTCCCCAATTCCCTCTCAAAATCATCATCATCATGGGACAAAGCCCCATACTTGTTGGACACGACCATCACACCGACAGAGCTCTGGACCTTCTTACTAGCCCTGTCACATGCAGCCTCAGGTCTACGGGAGGACGTGTCCTTCTTCTTCCTCTTATTCTGACTAATGGTCCAGTCATCAGATACAGATGGCGAAGGGGGGGGCCACCTGAGACTGCCGGACCTGAGGGATGACCGCCATGTTCCCCTCCGCACCATCCTGCTCTGGTATTAGCTGAGCGGACACCCGGGGGACATCGGAGATGGTCAGTACCTCTCCTGATGTTAAAACCTCCTCCTGGGCCTCTGCCACCACCTCCTGGGCCTCTGCCACCACCTCCTGGGCCTCTGCCACCACCTCCTGGGCCTCTGCCCCTGCCATCACATCCTCATCAGGGAAGACTGTACAGATGTTGTGCCAGGCGTCTGGACAGTCCCTGTGAGGATGGCCCATCTTACCACAGAGGTTGCACCTGACGTCCCAGCAATTTGCAGCGACATGACCGATTTCCCCACACAGGCTGCTCTTCACCACGGTACATGCATCGGCCAGATGACCTGTTTTACCACATCTGAAGCACTTTCAGGGCTGCCTGGGATAGTAACATCTCCCCTTCTCCCTGCCACTGAAGGAGTTGGGCAGGTGGGCAGTGATGTTGTTATATTGCCTCAGCTTCACCAGAACTTTCCACCCCATTGTCCAGATACCGTCCTCATCTCTGACCTTGGTGAGTCCAGAGACGAGGTCACAATGTCTCCGGAGCCACACCTCGATGTCCTGTGGGGGAACGGCCTCATTCCAGAAGGTGACATTCCCTGTGACAGTATCTGGCCTGGAAATAGGGACCAACAAAAATTCATTCCAGTCTTAGCGTCCCTGAACTTGGGGTAATCGGCCCAGAATCTGTCCAGGTCAGACATGAGCTTAAAGCTGACATCATAGCCCTGCCCGTCCTGCAGATTAGAGACCGCCAGGATCTCACGCGGCACAAACCCCATCTGGCGGCACAGCAGCTCCCTCACCACATACCTGCGCTGTGGCAGAACCTCCTTGGGACCTATGTAGTTAAACCGCACCACATTTATACGCTTGAAAGTCTAACCGGTATACTGGGCGCCGGAGGTGAAGGATGGGGCGCCGCGGCTCCAGGCATTCCTGGGGGGCACCTGCCGGGTCACCCTGGGCTGACTAACAGGATGAGGGTCTGTAGCAGGGGGTGCTGGCACACATTGCGGGTTAGATAGCAAAGGGGGAAAGTCACATATCTCATGCACATCAACATGAGCAGCATCATCATCATCACATGGTGCAATGTCCATCACAGACTGTGAATCCCCTCCAGCCCCCGACCCCACAGGCACAACAACACCATCCCCAGCCTGTGCACCGGCCTCAGCAGCACAGACAGTCACACATGGAAGGTCCTGCTCCTATGCGGGGCACTCTGGGACTTGTAGTGCCTCCACTGTCTGAGGTGTAAGCTCCTGTAGCTGCAGTTGTTTCCCATCCTGAAAGCAGAATCTGGCAGCCTGCATCACCAGTCGCGTCTGCTGTTGGGGGGGGTCTCGTCCCGAGCGGCCTCTGACTGCACATCAGGGGTCCTGGTCTCCACAGCACAGTCCTGTGTATGGGAGGCCAAACATTCCTGGGTCATATAGGACTCCTTCAGAGGCCCCATACTCTCCGGCACAGAGTCAATGTCCTGCACCAGGGGCCCCATACTCTCCAGCACAGAGTCAATGTCCTGCACCGGGGGCCCCCATACTCTCCAGCACAGAGTCCATGTCCTGCACCGGGGGCCCCCATACTCTCCAGCACAGAGTCCATGTCCTGCACCGGGGGCCCCCATACTCTCCAGCACAGAGTCCATGTCCTGCACCGGTGGCCCCCATACTCTCCAGCACAGAGTCCATGTCCTGCACCGGGGGCCCCCATACTCTCCAGCACAGAGTCCATGGCCTGCACCGGGGGCCCCCATACTCTCCAGCACAGAGTCCATGTCCTGCACCGGGGGCCCCCATACTCTCCAGCACAGAGTCCATGTCCTGCACCGGGGGCCCCCATACTCTCCAGCACAGAGTCCATGTCCTGCACCGGGGGCCCCCATACTCTCCAGCACAGAGTCCATGTCTTGCATCAGGGGCCCCATACTCTCCAGCACAGAGTCCATGTCCTGCACCAGGGGCCCCATAGTCTCCAGCACAGAGTCCATGTCCTGCACCAGAGGCCCCATACTCTCCAGCAGAGTCCATGTCCTGCACCGGGGGCCCCCATACTCTCCAGCACAGAGTCCATGTCTTGCATCAGGGGCCCCATACTCTCCAGCACAGAGTCCATGTCCTGCACCAGGGGCCCCATGCTCTCCAGCACAGAGTCCATGTCCTGCACCAGGGGCCCCATACTCTCCAGCACAGAGTCCATGTCCTGCACCAGAGGCCCCATACTCTCCAGCAGAGTCCATGTCCTGCACCAGAGGCCCCATACTCTCCAGCACAGAGTCCATGTCCTGCACCAGGGGCCCCATACTCTCCAGCACAGAGTCCATGTCCTGCACCAGGGGCCCCATACTCTCCAGCACAGAGTCCATGTCCTGCACCACACTCGCCAGCTCCAAACCCTTCTTGTTCAGTCTCTGGTCACACAAAAAGGTCAGGGCAGGATCTAAAGTGGCCTTCAGATTATAGAGACAGTCTATCTCCGCCTGCAGCATGCCTTTCATGGACTGTAACTCACCCAGTCTTCTGACGAGTCCAGGCATCTCATCCGCTAGCTGTGGCTCGGGCACATGCACTGTCTCCACAGCTTCAGGCTTGACCACAGGTGCAGGGACTTTGAATACAGGCCCGTCACAGGCCTCCACCACAGATGATTTCATGGTGGTCTTGCTGGACCCAGGCACTGGGACTTGCTTACCGCTGGCACTGGACTGCGACCTGGTGCGGCCTGAGCTCGCCATGCCGGACACCACATGCTGCTGCTGGAGACTTTCTTGCAGGGTCTGCTTCTCCAAAGATGTCCTCTGTCTGCGGGCCGGAGAGCTGAGCTGCACACCTGATGGTGATGGAGGCTGAGCTACTGGCTGGAGCTGTGCACTGACCGGGGCTTCTCTGCAGGAATCACAACACTTCACACTTTGCTGCTTTTCTTTACACACTTCTGGCTTCTTTACTGCACTTGGAGTTGGTTTTCCTCCCAAAACATTACACACAGATTCCTTACTTTCTCCTTTCCTGCTGGAGCTTTGTGCTACATTCACAGGTCTCACAGCGACTCTGGGGGTGGTATTCCCAATAGAAGAGGCCTGGGAGCCGTGTCCCAGTGTAGGCCTGGAAGCCTGGGCCTTGCCTGGGGAGCTTCCCCGCCCAGGGGGGCCCCGTCCTGGGCTTGCTCCAGACATCAGGAGAACTGCTCAACACAACCTCACAGCTTGGGGGCAGTATTATAGTAGTTATATTCTTGTACATAGGGGCAGTATTATAGTAGTTATATTCTTGTACATAGGGGGCAGTATTATAGTAGTTATATTCTTGTATATAGGGACAGTTTTATAGTAGTTATATTCTTGTACATAGGGGCAGTATAACAGTAGTTATATTCTTGTATATAGAGGACAGTATTATAGTAGTTATATTCTTGTATATAGGGGATAGTTTTATAGTAGTTATATTCTTGTACATAGGGGGCAGTATTATAGTAGTTATATTCTTGTATATAGGGGCAGTATTATAGTAGTTATATTCTTGTACATAGGGGACAGTATTATAGTAGTTATATTCTTGTACATAGGGGGCAGTATTATAGTACTTATATTCTTGTACATAGGAGCAGTATTATAGTAGTTATATTCTTGTACATAGGGGGCAGTATTATAGTAGTTATATTCTTGTATATAGGGGCAGTATTATAGTAGTTATATTCTTGTATATAGGGGCAGTATTATAGTAGTTATATTCTTGTATATAGGGGCAGTTTTATAGTAGTTATATTCTTGTACATAGGGGCAGTATTATAGTAGTTATATTCTTGTATATAGGGGGCAGTATTATAGTAGTTATATTCTTGTATATAGGGACAGTTTTATAGTAGTTATATTCTTGTACATAGGGGCAGTATAACAGTAGTTATATTCTTGTATATAGAGGACAGTATTATAGTAGTTATATTCTTGTATATAGGGGATAGTTTTATAGTAGTTATATTCTTGTACATAGGGGGCAGTATTATAGTAGTTATATTCTTGTATATAGGGGCAGTATTATAGTAGTTATATTCTTGTACATAGGGGACAGTATTATAGTAGTTATATTCTTGTACATAGGGGGCAGTATTATAGTACTTATATTGTTGTACATAGGAGCAGTATTATAGTAGTTATATTCCTGTACATAGGGGCAGTATTATAGTAGTTATATTCTTGTATATAGGGGCAGTATTATAGTAGTTATATTCTTGTATATAGGGGACAGTATTATAGTAGTTATATTCTTGTACATAGGGGCAGTATTATAGTAGTTATATTCTTGTATATAGGGGCAGTATTATAGTAGTTATATTCTTGTATATAGGGGCAGTATTATAGTAGTTATATTCTTGTACATAGGGGCAGTATTATAGTAGTTATATTCTTGTATATAGGGGGCAGTATTATAGTAGTTATATTCTTGTATATAGGGGCAGTATTATAGTAGTTATATTCTTGTATATAGGGGCAATATTATAGTAGTTATATTCTTGTATATAGGGGTAGTATTATAGTAGTTATATTCTTGTATATAGGGGGCAGTATTATAGTAGTTATATTCTTGTACATAGGGGCAGTATTATAGTAGTTATATTCTTGTATATAGGGGCAGTATTATAGTAGTTATATTCTTGTATATAGGGGCAGTATTATAGTAGTTATATTCTTGTATATAGAGGGCACTTCTTCACCAGTCCAGTATTGAGAAAGCAAGTTGCATATCAGGAAAATACTCCAGTTTGTTTCTTCTTTTTGCTGCAGTGACACATAAAAAAGTTATACATTACTATATGTTTCTTTTATTTTTTTTAATTACACCCTGTTTTTGTCATGTAGCACTTGTATTACACGAGCCCTGACCCTATAACAGAATCCCTAATCTTAACCCTAATAAGGAGGAGAAAAGGTGTAAAACATAAAAGCAGCGAAGAGCAATAAAGAAATTCATGAAATAATTAAAAAAAAAAAGGGCTTCCCTGTATTTTTGGTTCCCAGCCGGGTACAAATAGGCAGCTGGGGGTTGGGGGCAGCCTGTACCTGCCTGCTGTACCCGGATAGCATACAAAAATATGGCGAAGCCCACGTCATTTTTTTTGTTTGGGGGGGGCAAAGAAATCCTGCATACAGTCCTGGAAGGAGGATGCTGAGCCTTGTAGTTCTGCAGCTGCTGTCTGCTCTCCTGCATACACTATTGGATGGAGGATGCTGAGCCTTGTAGTTCTGCAGCTGCTGTCTGCTCTCCTGCATACACTAGTGAATGGAGGATGCTGAGCCTTGTAGTTCTGCAGCTGTCTGCTCTCCTGCATACACTATTGGATGGAGGATGCTGAGCCTTGTAGTTCTGCAGCTGTCTGCTCTCCTGCATACACTAGTGGAGAATGAAGAACATATGGAAGAAGGAAATGACATCAGACCTTTTTTTTTTTTTTTCAACAATCTTTAATGGCAATGTTCACTGATAAAAAAAATGCAGAAAAACGCAGCCCAAAACACGGTAAAAAAGCATGCGTTTTTTTCATGCGTTTTTAAAGACGCTGCGTTTCTGTGCGTTTTTAGCGCTAAAAAACGCACAAAAACGCAGCGTCAAATAAACGCAATGTGTGCACATAGCCTTACATCCCATACAGCGCACTCCATTCCATACTGTCTTCATTCATCATGTGCTAATTTTCTGTCATCGCCATTGCTGCTTAGGCAGTAGAGATGGTTTGTCATACGCTGCTGCACTCGACATAAGCTGCTGCGCTCTGCATAGGCTGTTGCACTCTGCATAGGCTGCTGCACTCTTCATAGGCTGCTGCGCTCTTCATAGGCTGCTGCGCTCTACATAGGCTGCTGCGCTCTTCATAGGCTGCTGCGCTCTTCATAGGCTGCTGCGCTCTTCATCGGCAGTGACCATGACGACATAACTCACTTTATTATATTGAGCTTTGTCATTTCCATTACTGCCTATGCAGAGTGCAGCAGCTGAAGACAAACTCCTCTCTCATGCTGTCTGGGTGGGCAGTCACTGTGCCACTCATGTGCACCAATCATTTGACTATAGGGGCAGGGCAGGAGAAGCAACATTTTGTGAAAAGTACAGACTCACACAGTAAACCCTGCTGATCACAATGCTTTTAACAATTACCCTTTATGAGAAGGTTTCCTAGATTGAAAATGTCAAGTGATCAGCTGTAAACAGTGCGGAACTTAGCGGCAAGTGTTCAATTATCAGACAGCACCCCACAGGATCCAGAAAGTTCTAGAAAAGTTATAAAATGTATTGGATAATAAGGTCAACAAAGATATTTATATATACAGTTGAAACCAGATGTTTTCCTCCACTCTCAAAAAAGACACATCTGCAGGTTTTTCTCTCAGCTCTCTATACAGACACATCTGCAGGTTTTTCCCTCCACTTTCTATACAGACACATCTCCAGGTTTTTCTCTCTACTCTCTATACAGACACATCTGCAGGTTTTTCTCTACTCTCTATACAGTCACATCTGCAGATTTTTCCCTCCGCTCTCTATTCAGACACATCTGCAGGTTTTTCCCTTTACTCTCTATACAGACACATCTGCAGGTTTTTGCCTCCGCTCTCTATAAAGACACATCTGCAGATGTGTCTTTATTAGTGTTGAGCGGATCCGAACTGTAAAAATCCGGATCCGCGCGGTTTTAGTGTCCGATCCAGATCCGACCCGGACGCGGGAATCCGGCTGCACGATCCAGATTTTTTTTTTTCTCTCTCTCTTGCTCTCTCCTCTCCTCTCCCCTCTCCTCTCCTCTCCCCTCTCCTCTCTCATCCTGGATCCGCTCCCCATTCACATACATGGGTCCGGATTCCGGATCGGATCCGGACTTCTTTTCCAACCCGCGACGGATCCGCCGGACCCGGATTATTAAAAGTCCGCTCAACTCTAGTCTTTATAGATAGTATATGTAAACTCTGGTTTCACCTATATCTCTCTCTAAATATACAGTATATATGTGTTCAGACTTATATACATAACCTAAGAAGACATGCTAAAAAAAAGAATAATAAAGAGTCACAGGACAACATTAATCATCCAAACCCCTAAATAATGTTTTATATATATATATATATATATATATATATATATATATATATTGTCAGTTTTTCTGATTTTTCTCTTTATAGGTATAGTTTGTATATTTCTGAGTAAAATGTAAATTGTTCTTTTATTCTATAAACTACTGACGACGTCTCCGAATTTCCAACCAATAAATGTTGTATTTTCTGAAAATGAGAAATGGTCAAAATAACAGAACAATGCACAGAACGCACAGAACGCACAGAATGCACAGAACGCACAGAATGCACAGAATGCACAGCGCTTTCACACCTCACATAATGCAAAGAAAACAAGGTCATAATCATTTACACACAACAATACTAATAATGATTTACCTCAGGAGGATTCAGAAATCAATATTTTGTGTAATAACCATGATGTTTAATCCCAGCTTTCCTGCGTCTTGGCCGCTTTCCACCAGTCTTCACACTGCTTTTGGGTGACCTTATGCCACTCCTGGTGCAAAAATGTAAGCAGATCTTCTTTGTTTGATGGCTTGTGACTAGCCATCTTCCTCTTGATTACATTCCAGAGGTTTTCAATGGGGTTCATGTCTGGAGATTGCGTTTTGATGTGGTGGTCCTTCATCCACACATTGATTGCCCTAGTTGTGTGGCATGGCGCATTGTCCTGCTGTAAAATCCAGTCCTCAGAGTTGGGGAACATTGCCTGAGCAGAAGGAAGCAACTGTTTTTCCAGGATAACCTTGTATGCAGCTTGATTCATACGTCCTTTGCAAAGTTTAATCTGCCCAATTTCTAGAGTAATCTTCTCTGATGAGTAGAATTGTACAGTTAATCTCCAAAAAACCTCCTTACATTAAAGTGAATGGAGCTGTGAGCTACAGGCTATTAATAGGAGCTGTGGTTGGTTGCTATAGGAATAAAAGACAGTCATAGTATAAGAAGCTTATGTATGAGGTAATATGATGTCGGTGGAGAGACAGACACAGACAGACGCAGACTGAGAGACAGACAGACAGAGACAGACAGGCACAGACAGAGAGAGAGGCATACAGGGGGAAAGAGACAGAGACAAACAGAGACAGACAGAGACAGATAGGAAAAAAAAAGCCAGACATACAGAAAGAGACAGACAGAGGCAGACAAGGAAAGAGACAGAGAGACAGACAAAGACAGACGGGGAAAGAGACAGACGGGGAAAGAGACAGACGGGGAAAGAGACAGACGGGGAAAGAGACAGACGGGGAAAGAGACAGAATGGAGAAAGAGACAGACGGGGAAAGAGACAGATGGGGAAAGAGACAGAGATATAAACAGAGACTGGGAGAGAGACAGAGAGACAGTTACTATCCCGGGCAACGCTCGGGTACTACAGCTAATATATATATATATATATATATATATATTAGCTGTAGTACATATATATATATATACAGTACAGACCAAAAGTTTGGACACACCTTCTCATTCAAAGAGTTTTCTTTATTTTCATGACCCTGAAAATTGTAGATTCACATTGAAGACATCAAAACTATGAATTACCACATGTGGAATGAAATACTCAACAAAAAAGTGTGAAACAACTGAAAATATGTCTTATATTCTAGGTTCTTCAAAGTAGCCACCTTTTGCTTTGATTACTGCTTTGCACACTCTTGGCATTCTCTTTATGAGCTTCAAGAGGCAGTCACCAGAAATGGTCTTCACTTCACAGGTGCGCCCTGTCAGGTTTAATAAGTGGGATTTCTTGCCTTATAAATGGGGTTGGGACCATCAGTTGTGTTGTGCAAAAGGTTGGTGTATACACAGCTGATAGTCCTACTGAATAGACTGTTAGAATTTGTATTATGGCAAGAAAAAAGCAGCTACGGAAAGAAAAATGAGTGGCCATCATTACTTTAAGAAGGAAGGTCAGTCAGTCCGAAAAATTGGGAAAACTTTGAAAGTGTCCCCAAGTGCAATGGCAAAAAACATCAAACGCTACAAAGAAACTGACTCACATGAGGACCACCCCAGGAAAGGAAGACCAAGAGTCACCTCTGCTGCGGAGGATAAGTTTATCCGAGTCACCAGCCTCAGAAATCGCAGGTTAACAGCAGCTCAGATTAGAGACCAGGTCAGTGCCACACAGAGTTTTAGCAGTAGACACCTCTCTAGAACAACTGTTAAGAGGAGATCTTGTGCAGCAGCCTTCATGGTAAAATAGCTGCTAGGAAATCACTGCTAAGGATAGGCAACAAGCAGAAGAGACTTGTTTAGGCTAAAGAACACAAGGAACGGACATTAGACCAGTGTAAATCTGTGCTTTGTTCTGATGAGTCCAAATTTGAGATCTTTGGATCCAACCATCGTGTTTTTGTAGAAAAGGTGAATGGATGGACTCTACATGGCTGGTTCCCACTGTGAAGCATGGAGGAGGCGGTGTGATAGTGTGGGGGTGCTTTGCTGGTGACACTGTTGGGGATTTATTCAAAATTGAAGGCATACAGAACCAGCATGGATACCACAGCATCTTGCAGCGGCGTGCTATTCCATCCGATTTGCGTTTAATTGGACCATCATTTATGTTTCAACAGGACAATGACCCCAAACACACCTCCAGGCTGTGTAAGGGCTATTTGACTAAGAAGGAGAGTGATGGGGTGCTACGCCTGATGACCTGGCCTCCACAGTCACCAGACCTGAACCCAATCGAGATGGTTTGGGGTGAGCTGGACCGCAGGGTGAAGGCAAAAGGGCCAACAAGTGCTAAGCATCTCTGGGAACTCCTTCAAGACTGTTGGAAAACCATTTCCGGTGACTACCTCTAGAAGCTCATCAAGAGAATGCCAAGAGTGTGCAAAGCAGTAATCAAAGCAAAAGGCGGCTACTTTGAAGAACCTAGAATATAAGACATATTTTCAGTTGTTTCACACTTTTTTGTTAAGTATTTCATGCCACATGTGGTAATTGATAGTTTTGATGCCTTCAATGTGAATCTACAATTTTCAGAGTCCTGAAAATAAAGACAACTCTTTGAATGAGAAGGTGTGTCCAAACCTTTGGTCTGTACTGTGTATATATATATATATATATATATATATATATATATATATATATATATATATACAATTATCATTTAGGGAATCGGTTAATCATTGTTTATATATTGCTCTATAAATTTTTACTATTGCATTCTTGCATGTTTTGTTTTGTTTTTCTATTGTCTATATTTTATTTTACAACTTTTATTGTCTATATTTTATTTTACAAATTTTACAACTTTATTTTACAACTTTTTTTTTTATATATATATATATATATATATATATATATATATATATATATAATTATTTTATGGTTTTTTTCCCCATAGTGGTGTAAGAAGCTGTTCGGGGCTGGCAGATTGCAGGGGTTGGAGTAGCAGGGGGCTGGGGTGACAGATGTAAGGAACTATAGGTAATTAGTGGCATATGGTCCTAACCACAACCTTGCTAGGGGTGTGAGCACGTCCGGGCCATCTGATCCCATACAAGACAAGAGGGCGAAACCCTTGCGATGACTGCTCCATTCACCCCGAAACATGAACCCACACTGTATATACAAGGATCCGTTCTGTAGAACTAATCAGGTTACACACCGACTACCTTTATATATCAAAGCATATCAATCTGTGAAAATTAAAGTCAATTAAATTAATATCTAGTAAATTTTTGAAATTATGATTACATTTTCCTCGTTCCTTTTTTGTTTGTTTAATTTGTTATATTGGTTTAATTGTTTTTATGCTTGAATATAATTTTTTATTTTTTTTTTTACTTTTGTTTCATTTATTTTTAGACCTTTTATTTTCCATAATTTGTTTATTTTAACTTAGAAATAAATATATTTACCATTTTTTTTATTGTAGACATCAAAGCACAGATTTTTTTTTTTTTGTTTAAAAAAAGCCTCAGAAATGTAGGATTTCGGAGAAAGGACGGGATGAGATGTAGTAATAATGTTCCTTCACTGAATTTTTAATGGCTACTAGAAATTTTCAGACAGATGGCAGCCGTAAACACATGCTGAAGCCGACGAGAAGCCAGTGTGGCCGGAAAAGTCTAATAATCAGCGAGGCCGATGCTAAAATAATAACAATAATAATCATAAAGTACTGATAATTTCATACACTTTATATGTCCCCCCCCCCCGATCGTCCTCCAAAAGATCCTCAAAATTCCCAGTAAGCTTATGTATTGGTTGTGGGGTGATTGGTGACCCCAAAGAACATAACACTGCTGGGGACTTTATTTTTGAGGGGACCCTAACCTACAAACTGCAAGATCAAGGTCCTCACAGCCCTTCACACAGTATGAGGTCCTCATATAGCCCCCACATATTATGATTTCCACCCACAGTATGATGTCCTCACATAGCCCCCACATAGTATGATGCCCCCAAACAGTATAATGCTCCCACACAGACCTCACGCAGTATGATGTCCTCACATAGCCCCCACATAGTATGATGCCCCCACACAGTATGATGCTCCCCCACAGCCCTCACGCAGTATGATGTCCTCACATAGCTCCCACATAGTATGATGCCCCCACACAGCCATCACATAGTATGATGTCCTCACATAACCCCCACATAGTATGATGCCCCCACACAGTATGATGCTCCCCCATAGCCCTCACGCAGTATGATGTCCTCACATAGCTCCCATATAGTATGATGCCCCCACACAGTATGATGCTCCCCCACAGCCCTCACGCAATATCATGTCCTCACATAGCCCCCACATAGTATGACACATTCACACAGTATGATTCTCCCACACTGGCCTCACGCAGTATGATATCCTCACATAGCCCCCACATAGTATGATGCCCCCACACAGTATGATGCTCTCACACAGCCCTCACACAGTATGATGTCATCACATAGCCCCCACATAGTATGATGCCCCCACACAGTATGATGCTCCCACACAGCCCTCACGCAATATGATGTCCTCACATAGCCCCCACATAGTATGATGCCCCCACACAGTATGATGCTCCCCCACAGCCCTCACGCAATATGATGTCCTCACATAGCCCCCACATAGTATGACGCATTCACACAGTATGATTCTCCCACACAGCCCTCACGCAGTATGATATCCTCACATAGCCCCCACATAGTATGATGCCCTCACACATGTTGATTCTCTCACACAGCCCTCACACAGTATGATGTCATCACATAGCCCCCACATAGTATGATGCCCCCACACAGTATGATGCTCCCACACAGCCCTCACACAATATGATGTCCTCACATAGCCCCCACATAGTATGATGCCCCCACACAGTATGATGCTCCCCCACAGCCCTCACGCAATATGATGTCCTCACATAGCCCCCACATAGTATGACGCATTCACACAGTATGATTCTCCCACACAGCCCTCTCGCAGTATGATATCCTCACATAGCCCCCACATAGTATGATGCCCTCACACATGTTGATTCTCTCACACAGTCCTCACATAGTATGATGTCATCACATAGCCCCCACATAGTATGATGCCCCCACACAGTATAATGCTCCCACACAGCCCTCAAGCAATATGATGTCCTCACATAGCCCCCACATAGTATGATGCCCCCACACAGTATGATGCACTGATGCAGCCCTCACGCAGTATGATGTCCTCACATAACCCCCACATAGCATGATGCCCCCACACAGTATGATGCTCACACACAGCGCTCACACAGTATAATGTCCTCACATAGCCCCCATATAGTATGATGCTCCCACACAGCCCTCACATAGTATGATGTCCTCACATAGCTCCCACATAGTATGATGCCCCCACACAGCCTTCATGCAGTATGATGACCTCACACAGACCTTCACACGGTATGAGGTCCTCACACAGCTCCCCCACAGTGTGATGTTCCCACACAACCCGCCACACAGTATGAGGTCTTCATACAGGCCATATGACGAAAATCCAACAACATCTTGGAAAATATAGTTAGATTAAAAGACCATTTATCTCAAAACTCGGTAAAATAGAACAAGAGACATAAAAATGGGAACAGTTGCCCCGATATTAACCATATTGCTGATATGGGGGCAACTATTTTATGTCTCTTGTTCTATTTTACCGAGTTTTGAAATAAATGGACTTTTAATCTAACTATATTTTCCAAGACGTTGTTGCTGCACCTTCATCATTCCTTAGTGAAGCTTCCTTCAAACCTGTCCATGCACCATCTTGGATTTTGCTTCTGTTGCTGTTGATTACATGGTGAGCTGAACTTTCACTATTTAGGGCCAACACACAGAATGATGTCCCCACACACCCCTCGTGCAGTATTATGTCCTCAGACAGGCATCCCTCAGTAAAATGTCTTCACACACTCCTCACGCAGTTTGATGTCATCACACAACCCCCACACAGTACGATGCCCGCACACAGCCTTCCATACAGTATAATATCCTCACACAGCCCTCCATGCAGTATGATGTCCTCTCACAGCCCCTACACACTATGATATCCCCACACAGCCCTCTATACTCTATGATTTCCTTACACAGCCCGCCATACAGTATGATGTCTCACACAGCCCACCATGCAGTATAATATCCTAACATAGCCCTCCACGAAGTATGATGTCCCACACACAGCCCACCACACAGTATAATATCTAACATAGCCCACCACACAGTATAATATCTAAAATAGCCCTCCACGCAGTATGATGTGCACCCATAACCCTCCACGCAGTATGATGTGCACCCATAGCCCTCCACGCAGTATGATGTGCACCCATAGCCCTCCACGCAGTATGATGTGCACCCATAGCCCTCCACGCAGTATGATGTCCATACACAGCCTCCAATACAATATGATGTCTTCATACAGAACCCTACGCAGTATGATGTTCCCACGCAGCCCTGTACACAGTATGATTTCCTAACATGCCCCTAACATTTCCCACAA
Organism: Anomaloglossus baeobatrachus; assembly: GCF_048569485.1. Classification (NCBI taxonomy): domain Eukaryota; kingdom Metazoa; phylum Chordata; class Amphibia; order Anura; family Aromobatidae; genus Anomaloglossus; species Anomaloglossus baeobatrachus. The sequence goes on along the minus strand of NC_134356.1, from coordinate 662,524,746 downwards.
GGGACAGCACTGTATCAAGCTCTTTGTCTGTCCCAGTGGACGGGGCACACAGGGACAGCCAAAGGCCTGCATTTTGCCCAGTTCTGCCAAATACACTGATGGGAGCAGTACTCAGCTAGATATGGAGACAGCCACTACCTCCATACAGTATATGCTACAAAAAGACAACTTGACCAGCACTTCTTAACAGAATGATACAAGTGTGAACAGGTGCAAGATATTGTGACTGCAGTATATACAGTATATACTACAGAATACAGCAGCTGCTGAATAAGTCAAGCTATATGCAAACTAAAGCTGAGCACATGGTTCTGAGGTGCATAAAATTCACATACAATTTCCCAAAAAATTTAGATTACCGTAGTCATTTAGCTGAATTCAAAATAGCTGGTAAGGGGATAAAAAATAATGTAATAGATTCCCGTTCGTTCATTGTGGTCCAGTGTTCATTATCAGAATAACACCATTCTTCATGCCACAAATCCTGTCAGGTCTTCAGCGCCTCAGATACCACTATGTCTACACTGACTGGACCTATGTACAAGAATATAACTACTATAATACTGCCCCTATGTACAAGAATATAACTACTATAATACTGCTCCCTATGTACAAGAATATAACTACTATAATACTGCCCCCTATGTACAAGAATATAACTACTATAATACTGCCCCCTATGTACAAGAATATAACTACTATAATACTGCCTCCTATGTACAATAATATAACTACTATAATACTGCCCCTATGCACAAGAATATAACTACTATAATTCTGCCCCTATGTACAAGAATATAACTACTATAATACTGCCCCTATGTACAAGAATATAACTACTATAATACTGCCCCCTATGTACAAGAATATAACTACTATAATTCTGCCCCTATGTACAAGAATATAACTACTATAATACTGCCCCCTATGTACAAGAATATAACTACTATAATACTGCCCCCTATGTACAATAATATAACTACTATAATACTGCCCCTATGTACAAGAATATAACTACTATAATTCTGCCCCTATGTACAAGAATATAACTACTATAATACTGCCCCCTATGTACAAGAATATAACTACTATAATTCTGCCCCTATGTACAAGAATATAACTACTATAATACTGCTCCTATGTACAAGAATATAATTACTATAATACTGCCCCTATATACAAGAATATAATTACTATAATACTGCCCCTATGTACAAGAATATAACTACTATAATTCTGCCCCTATGTACAAGAATATAACTACTATAATACTGCCTCTATATACAAGAATATAACTACTATAATACTGCCCCCTATGTACAAGAATATAACTACTATAATACTGCCCTTATGTACAAGAATATAACTACTATAATACTGCCTCTATATACAAGAATATAACTACTATAATACTGCCCCCTATGTACAAGAATATAATTACTATAATACTGCCCCCTATGTACAAGAATATAACTACTATAATACTGTCCCTATGTACAAGAATATAACTACTATAATACTGTCCCTATGTACAAGAATATAACTACTATAATACTGCCTCTATATAGAAGAATATAACTACTAAAATACTGTCCCCTATGTACAAGAATATAACTACTAAAATACTGCCCCCTATGTACAAGAATATAACTACTATAATACTGCCCCCTATGTACAAGAATATAACTACTATAATATTGCCCCTATGTACAAGAATATAACTACTATAATACTGCCCCTATGTACAAGAATATAACTACTATAATACTGCCCCCTATGTACAAGAATATAACTACTATAATACTACCCTTATGTACAAGAATATAACTACTATAATACTGCCTCTATATACAAGAATATAACTACTATAATACTGTCCCCTATGTACAAGAATATAACTACTAAAATACTGCCCCTATGTACAAGAATATAACTACTATAATACTGCCCCCAATGTACAAGAATATAACTACTATAATACTACCCTTATGTACAAGAATATAACTACTATAATACTGCCCTCTATGTCCAAAAATATAACTACTATAATACTGCCCCCCCATGTACAAGAATATAACTACTATAATACTGCCCCTATGTACAAGAATATAACTACTATAATACTGCCCCCTTTGTACAAGAATATAACTACTATAATACTGCCCCTATGTACAAGAATATAACTACTATAATACTGCCCTCTATGTCCAAAAATATAACTACTATAATACTGCCCCCCCATGTACAAGAATATAAGTACTATAATACTGCCCCTATGTACAAGAATATAACTACTATAATACTGCCTCTATGTACAAGAATATAACTACTATAATACTGCCCTTATGTACAAGACTATAACTACTATAATACTGCCTCTATATACAAGAATATAACTACTATAATACTGCCCCCTATGTACAAGAATATAATTACTATAATACTGCCCCCTATGTACAAGAATATAACTACTATAATACTGCCCCAATGTACAAGAATATAACTACTATAATACTACCCTTATGTACAAGAATATAACTACTATAATACTGCCCTTATGTACAAGAATATAACTACTATAATACTGCCCCCTATGTACAAGAATATAACTACTATAATACTGCCCCCTATGTACAAGAATATAATTACTATAATACTGCCCCCTATGTACAAGAATATAACTACTATAATACTGCCCCCAATGTACAAGAATATAACTACTATAATACTACCCTTATGTACAAGAATATAACTACTATAATACTGCCCTTATGTACAAGAATATAACTACTATAATACTGCCCCCTATGTACAAGAATATAACTACTATAATACTGCCCCCTATGTACAAGAATATAACTACTATAATACTACCCTTATGTACAAGAATATAACTACTATAATACTGCCCCTATGTACAAGAATATAACTACTATAATACTGCCCTCTATGTCCAAGAATATAACTACTATAATACTGCCCCCCCATGTACAAGAATATAACTACTATAATACTGCCCCTATGTACAGGAATATAACTACTATAATACTGCCCCTATGTACAAGAATATAACTACTATAATACTGCCCTCTATGTACACGAATATAACTACTATAATACTACCCTTATGTACAAGAATATAACTACTATAATAGTGCCCTTATGTACAAGAATATAACTACTATAATACTGACCCCTATGTACAAGAATATAACTACTATAATACTGCCCCCTATGTACAAGAATATAATTACTATAATACTGCCCCTATGTACAAGAATATAACTACTATAATACTGCCCCCAATGTACAAGAATATAACTACTATAATACTACCCTTATGTACAAGAATATAACTACTATAATACTGCCCTTATGTACAAGAATATAACTACTATAATACTGCCCCCCTATGTACAAGAATATAACTACTATAATACTACCCTTATGTACAAGAATATAACTACTATAATACTGCCCCCCTATGTACAAGAATATAACTACTATAATACTGCCCCCCTATGTACAAGAATATAACTACTATAATACTGCCCCCTATGTACAAGAATATAACTACTATAATACTACCCTTATGTACAAGAATATAACTACTATAATACTGCCCCTATGTACAAGAATATAACTACTATAATACTGCCCTCTATGTCCAAGAATATAACTACTATAATACTGCCCCCCCATGTACAAGAATATAACTACTATAATACTGCCCCTATGTACAAGAATATAACTACTATAATACTGCCCTCTATGTACACGAATATAACTACTATAATACTACCCTTATGTACAAGAATATAACTACTATAATACTGCCCCTATGTACAAGAATATAACTACTATAATACTGCCCTCTATGTCCAAGAATATAACTACTATAATACTACCCTTATGTACAAGAATATAACTACTATAATACTGCCCCTATGTACAAGAATATAACTACTATAATACTGCCCTCTATGTACACGAATATAACTACTATAATACTACCCTTATGTACAAGAATATAACTACTATAATAGTGCCCTTATGTACAAGAATATAACTACTATAATACTGACCCCTATGTATAAGAATATAACTACTATAATACTGCCCCCTATGTACAAGAATACAATTACTATAATACTGCCCCTATGTACAAGAATATAACTACTATAATACTGCTCCCTATGTACAAGAATATAACTACTATAATACTACCCCTATGTATAAGAATATAACTACTATAATACTGCCCCCTATGTACAAGAATACAATTACTATAATACTGCCCCTATGTACAAGAATATAACTACTATAATACTGCCCCCTATGTACAAGAATATAACTACTATAATACTGCCCCCAATGTACAAGAATATAACTACTATAATACTACCCTTATGTACAAGAATATAACTACTATAATACTGCCCTTATGTACAAGAATATAACTACTATAATACTGCCCCCCTATGTACAAGAATATAACTACTATAATACTGCCCCCTATGTACAAGAATATAACTACTATAATACTACCCTTATGTACAAGAATATAACTACTATAATACTGCCCCTATGTACAAGAATATAACTACTATAATACTGCCCTCTATGTACAAGAATATAACTACTATAATACTACCCTTATGTACAAGAATATAACTACTATAATACTGCCCCTATGTACAAGAATATAACTACTATAATACTGCCCTCTATGTACAAGAATATAACTACTATAATATTGCCCCTATGTACAAGAATATAACTACTATAATACTGCTCCTATGTACAAGAATATAACTACTATAATACTGCCCCTATGTACACGAATATAACTACTATAATACTACCCTTATGTACAAGAATATAACTACTATAATACTGCTCCCTATGTACAAGAATATAACTACTATAGTACTGTTCTGTATGTTCCATTATTCCAACAATCACATTACTTTTGTATTCCATTATCACTGGTGTAAGTGGTCAAATACTGCGCCCTCTTGTGTGAATTTTGACCTTATGGGTCTGAGCCCCCTATATGCAGCATTGTTCTGTGACACCAGGTGATGGGGGGTCTTTCTCGCACTGCTGTGTGTTGTTTCTGGACCTCGGAGCTGCGGGGAGCATTGGTGATGTGCTGGTTTCCTCCTGTCGTTCTCTGTGCTGCGGGGACATCTTTGGATGCTCCTTGTGGCCTGAGCAGATGTCTGAGGGTCAGAGGTGAGTGACCCGGCATCTGCATCTGTCTATATGTAAATGTGAATTAGGACTGAGCAGTAACAGATTTCTAATGGCAGCGGATAAGTGGATGAGAGGAGCGGAGGTGTCGGAGTGATGGAAGAAGCCCAATTACTGCTTCCTGCAGACAACATGGCTGACCGAAAAAACGATCAATGGCTCCAACATCTCTGCAGTGTCTGTGGGAGTAGGAGGTAGTCGGAGATGTTCCTCCTCATTTCTCCAGGATCCCCCAACTATAATGTATACAGTGTGTCCACCCATATCCTGTCCACCGCCATTAACTTGAGAACGGCGGCAGCTATAAGCATAGAAGTGGTGTCTAGGTATAGTAAAGTAGCCATGCGCTATGCAATGACACCACCAATAGCGCCACCTGGTGGAAAACAACGGAGTTAGCATTTTTATCTAGAAAACGGAACGAGAGAGAGAAAAAAAGTGAATTACAAAGTTGCAGGGCATCATCAATTCAATACGAATCGACACCTTGCATACAGAAATGCTATGATATGAAACCGATGACCCCCCCAAACATTGAATGCTGGTCACGCATATGGCACTTGTACCGCCCTGAGAGGGCTCGGCTGCTCCCTTGCCGGGCCGAGCCTCTCGAGGTCCGGGCTCGGGGTGTCGGTGGCTCGAGCGCCTCCGGACCAAGGGCCATGTCGCTCTGTTAAGGGGAGGTAGTGGGGTGGTGGTGTGGGACGAGGCTCGCAGCCAGGGGCCGCATTGTCGTCGTACGGGTCGTGACGCCACCCACGGGTCGTGGTGACGGGATGCACCACCGCTGCGGCTGGAGTGAAGGGGGCTCCCGGGATCGGTGTTGCGGGTGCAGCCTGGATGTTAGCCCCTCCGTGGGTAGGGGTGGTGTGTCCCGGGGCCCGGTGGGACGGGCGATGATATTGGGGTGCAGGGTGCCGTGCTGCGGTGCGGTGTCGTGCCCGGATGGCACTGGTGTACTCACTATTAATTCACACTCGGAGTCACTGGTAAACCAAAGTTCGGGTATGGTCGAGTCCCGCAGCCAGCTGGTTGTGTCCTTTGTGAGGTTGATGGTGGCCCCTTTCCCTTGCACCTCTTGTTTTGACTTTCGGCTCCCCTGCCTGGACAGTGGTAGCCCGCTCCCCGGCGTTTAGCTGACGGACGAGCCCTCAGTTGCCCGCAGGCGCTGGCCCGTCAGATGTTTGTCCCTTGGCGGTGGCTCTCACCCGGTATCGGTGGGCTGTTGCCTTCTTTCGGGACTTTGGGTGAGGATGAACCCGTGAGGTCCAGACTGCAATCAGTGAATTTGCCTAAACTCAGTGGCTTCTAAGCTAGGACGGGGTCTGAGTACCTGGTTACTGGTGCTGGGATTAGCTGTTGACTCCCCGGTTCAGGTCTGGCGGGCTCCAACCCTGGCCCGGTCCCTACGGTTCTGCCGGTCGCTATACCGGTACTCCTGCAGGCGGCCACCACCGTCTGCCTGCCTGATGTTACGGGGATCTCAGGGTCCAACCCAGGTCCCTGACAGCTTTCCTCCTCCACACCTCCTGTCAACTCCAACTCCTAACTTCAACTAACCGACTTCAAACTCACTGTATTTCCTGCCTCAGGACAGTAGTCTCCTCGGTGGGCGTGCCTTTCTGCCTGACTCCGCCCACCTGGTGTGCCCTACTGGCCCTGAGGGAGGCATCAGGTCTCCCTTTCGGGTGACGGGTGTGTCCTCACAAGGGATGGGTGTGTGTGTGTGATGTGGTAGATGTTTGTTACCTGTGACCCCTGGGGTCCAGGGCGTCACACGCTCATTTAACTTTGATGGTCAAAGTGGCCCCCGGCAGCTGCAATGCACATCTGGACTCTGCACAGCATACTGTATCTTGCTGCACGTTGTGCAATATGGTAGGTGACACGTTTGCACAAGCATCTGTGATACGTGGTCGTAGGTCCTGCAATGTTGGTGGAGGGGTCGCATACACCTGATGTTTGATGTGACCTCACAGAAAGAAGTCCAATGGGGTCAGGTCAGGTGAGCGTGGAGGCCACTGCACACAGCCACCATACCCAGTGACTTGTAGGAAGGTCTCCATGAGGTATCGCTAGGTGGCGCTGTAGGTGGTTTCATTGTGTAGCGCATGGATACTTTACTATACCTAGACACCACTTCTATGCCTATAGCTGCCGCCGTTCTCAAGTTAATGGCGGTGGACAGGATATGGGTGGACACACTGTATAGAGGGCACGTAACTCTCCTTAATGGAGGAAAGAGAAATCGAGCAGGTGGAATTTTAACCCTCGATCTTTTATTTTTAGGGGAGATAAGAAGCCGCTTTGTCCTCTCTCCCCATTGAAAACACATGAATGTTCAGCTAAGCAGTTATGAATGTGGGGGTTTGGGGAGATGGCCGTCAGCTATCGCATATCTGTACTTCCAAATATCACAAATTCAGAAGTGTGTGGAATCCCAATGTTCTCAAGACTATCTGTAACACGGAGCTTTGCTCAAAACTTGCCACGTATCATGGCGGCATCAGGCGCTGTTCACACTGCAGACTCTGATACTCCTCACTATGGTTTCTTTGGTGTCTCTGAGTTTCACAGAAAGGCTCAGGCCTCGACGAGCTGTGGGCTGATTCATGGTCAGGCTAGCAAGAGTTAATCTCTGTTAGCCTGCTGGTTACCTCTGGGATCACATATTGTTGGAAACCTATCTCAGTTACTCCCCACCTTTTTAAGGTGGTGGAATCTTTGTTCCCACGCCGACTATAGCCTTATGCAGTGTTGGTCTCTGAACTGTTGTTGTCCTGTTTCCTCCCTGCTCTTATTTTCCTCCTATGTCTTTATTGTCTTAACAGTCATATGAAAAAGTTTGGGCACCCCTATTAATGTTAACCTTTTTTCTTTATAACAATTTGGGTTTTTGCTATTTCAGTTTCATATATCTAATAACTGATGGACTGAGTGATATTTCTGGATTGAAATGAGGTTTATTGTACTAACAAAAAATGTGCAATCCGCATTTAAACAAAATTTGACCGGTGCAAAAGTATGGGCACCTCAACATAAAAGTGACATTAATATTTTGTAGATCCTCCTTTTGCAAAAATAACAGCCTCTAGTCGCTTCCTGTAGCTTTTAATGAGTCCTGGATCCTGGAGGAAGGTAGATTTGACCATTCCTGTTTACAAAACAATTCCAGTTCAGTTAAGTTTGAGGGTCGCCGAGCATGGACAGCCGCTTCACATCATCCCACAGATTTTCAATGATATTCAGGTCTGGGGACTGGGATGGCCATTCCAGAACATTGTAATTGTTCCTCTGCATGAATGCCTGAGTAGATTTGGAGCAGTGTTTTGGATCATTGGCTTGCTGAAATATCCATCCCCTGCGTAACTGCAACTTCGTCACTGATTCTTGCACATTATTGTCAAGAATCTGCGGATACTGAGTGGAATCCATGCGACCCTCAAGTTTAACAAGATTCCCGATGCCGGCATTGGCCACACAGCCCCAAAGCATGATGGAACCTCCACCAAATTTTACTGTGGGTAGCAAGTGCTTTTCTTGGAATGCCGTGGTTTTTTGCCTCCATGCATAATGCCTTTTTGTATGACCAAACAACTCAATCTTTGTTTCATCCGTCCACAGGACCTTCTTCCATAATGTAACTGGCTTGTCCAAATGTGCTTTGGCATACCTCAGGCGACTCTGTTTGTGGCGTTGTGACGGGGTGTACAGCAGAGCAAGGAGAGACAACAGGCCGAGGAACGATCCAACAGATTTATTCACAAGAACACTGGAACAGCACACGATAAGTCCACGTAAAACAGATTCGGGGGCCCTTCCCGACAATCCTCGGACCGGATTACAAAGCAATCGTCCTTACAGTAGTCCAAAGAGTTCCACACAATCCCACGGGCCGCCACACAGGCCTAGCTCCGTCCGTGTCCACAGCCACACAGGCTGGAGCTCCTGCTCCCTTCAAGTTTCAGCTCACTCTGCCTGAATCTCCCAGGTAAGCAGAGTTTACACTAGTTGGACTCTAGGCCCACCTCCCCCTACTCCCAGGGATGGAAGTGCCTCAAGAGGATATAACCTTGCATTTTAGGGGGGTGATTACCTACAACAATAGAAATGTACACAGAAGTAGTTCAAATAAGACAATGAACCCAGCTTGAAATAGGAATCTGTACAGCATATACAGTGAGAGGGTAAATTACATCTTCACAATCCCTCCCCCTCCCAACTTGTGTACGTACTAGGGACCTCTACAGGTCACTGGTTAAGTACACACAGGCAGAGCGTTACTTACATGTGGCTTCATGCAGCCACGAATTGGCATCGTAGCTCTCCCACATCATTGCCCAGGAGAACAGCTGCAGGCAGACCACCCATCACCCCAACCACACATCGCCTGACCCCAAAACCAAAGCTCAGATCCACAGTGGCTGTGGGAATAGTCCTCCATTGTCCACCAGCCAGTTCAATGACAATCCCAGGTCCTCTATGGATTGCCTCAGGCCGAACCACTCGGGGATCAGCCAGTGTGAGGAAAGCACCCGAGTCACAAAATCCAACAAGTCTCTGTCCATCCAGCACAACCTCCTGCAAGTGCTTACCTCGATGAGCAGAAGTCGTCATAACTGCAGGTCGCACCCCGTAAACTCCTGGTGGTGCAACATGGGCTGAGTCACTAGGCCAGTCCTCACATAGCGGTGCCACATCTTCCTTCATGGCGCTGGGCTGTAAATAATTAACAATCCGATTGGGCGCAGGATCAGTCCTCATTTGAACAGCTGGGCAGGAGACTTGCCGATGCCCTGGCTGTCCACATTGATAGCATCTGAGCTGGGTCTCCCTCCATCCAAGGCGTCCTCTTGGGTAAGGGGTAGGGGAACTTGGAGGCCGGCTCCCACCTGAAGGTGCTGTAGGGGTTTGAGGATGATTCCTCCATGGCCTGGCTGGGCATGAGGCCTGCAAATGCCCGGGATGCCTACAAACATAACACCTGCGCTCTGTTACTTCCTCTCCCCGGCGTATTCCAGAAAGTGCAGTAAAAGCAACTGGAGGCACATTAACACGGGTATCAACATGTGGTGGCTTAGAGGAACGGGGAACAATGGGGACAGAATAACTGGGGGCATCCGGTGTTGTGGAGCTGTTAGGCGTCTCTCCATCCTCCAACAGAACCCTCCACTGAGGCTTGATGGTGAGCACCTCATCAGCTAGAGCAGCAGCTTCCTCCACTGTCGCTGGTTTTCTCTCACGCACCCATTCCCGGTACTCAGCGGGGCACTTGAAGTAAAACTGCTCTTTTAGGAGGACCTGGAGGACGGTCTCCAAGGTTAAGGCCTCCTCTGCCTCCAACCAACGATGCCACAGATGTTTGAGTTTGTGGGCATACATCTTGAAGGACACTTCCTCATCACATGCTAGAGTACGGAACTGAGTCCTGTAAGTGTCTGGCGTTACAGCATAATGTTCTAGAATAGTCTGTTTAATATCCGCATACTCACAGTTCCACCGATGGTCCATAGCTCTATAGGCTGCAGCAGCTCCACCCTCTAAGAGCCCAACCAGATGCCGGACGCGCTCCCTTTCTGGGACTTCCATTAATCGACACTGATGCTCAAAGTCCTGGAAGAAGCCCTCAATGTCACCAGCAGCCTCATTAAACTGCTTGAAGTCTTTGCGGGACACTCTGGGAAGTTCCCTCATGATGGGTGCTGGGGTTACAGTCTGTCTGGAACCTCTCGCGGCTTCCACAGCGAGCTGCTTATCCAGCAATGCCATCTCCTCCATCCTGCGCTCCTTCTCTTCAGCTCCACGCATGGCCTCCCTCTTATCTTCTATGGTGGCCTCATCTCCAAGCAGTGCCATCTTTTCCTTGTACCACACAACCCATTGACTTTTTTGGGTATTCACCTCCGGCTCCCGTCTTTGCTCCCCTTGCTGTGGAAATTGTTCCTCGGTGCCATCTTGCAGGCAAGCGTGTTCCAATGCCTCAATTAGTTGCTCCTTAGAGAGTCCTTTGTAGCCGACACCTAATTCACGGGCCTTTGTTTGTAGACTCGCCACAGTCCAGTTCCTGTATCCTGAGGTTCTGGTTTCAGACGTCGATTGGCTGTTGTCCTCCATTTCTTCTGCTCTGATCCCGCCGCTGCCAACCAGTTTGTGACGGGGTGTACAGCAGAGCAAGGAGAGACAACAGGCCGAGGAACGATCCAACAGATTTATTCACAAGAACACTGGAACAGCACACGATAAGTCCACGTAAAACAGATTCGGGGGCCCTTCCCGACAATCCTCGGACCGGATTACAAAGCAATCGTCCTTACAGTAGTCCAAAGAGTTCCACACAATCCCACGGGCCGCCACACAGGCCTAGCTCCGTCCGTGTCCACAGCCACACAGGCTGGAGCTCCTGCTCCCTTCAAGTTTCAGCTCACTCTGCCTGAATCTCCCAGGTAAGCAGAGTTTACACTAGTTGGACTCTAGGCCCACCTCCCCCTACTCCCAGGGATGGAAGTGCCTCAAGAGGATATAACCTTGCATTTTAGGGGGGTGATTACCTACAACAATAGAAATGTACACAGAAGTAGTTCAAATAAGACAATGAACCCAGCTTGAAATAGGAATCTGTACAGCATATACAGTGAGAGGGTAAATTACATCTTCACAGGCGTGCTTGCAGAAACGGCTTCTTTCACATCACTCTCCCATACAGCTTCTCATTGTGCAACGTGCGCTGTATTGTTGACCGATGCACATTGACACCATCTGCAGCAAGATGATGCTGCAGGTCTTTGGAGGTGGTCTGTGGATTGTCCTTGACTGTTCTCACCATTCTTCTTCTCTGCCTTTCTGATATTTTTCTTCGCCTGCCACTTCTGGGCGTAACAAGAACTGTACCTGTGTTCTTCCATTTCCTTACTATGTTCCTCACAGTGGAAACTGACAGTTTAAATCTCTGAGACAACTTTTTGTACCTTCCCCTGAACAACTATGTTGAATAATCTTTGTTTTCAGATCATTTGAGAGTTGTTTTGAGGAGCCCATGATGCCACTCTTCATAGGAGATTCAAATAGGAGAACAACTTGCAAGTGGCCACCTTAAATACCTTTTGTCATGATTGGATACACCTGCCTATGAAGTTCAAAGCTCAATGAGGTTACAAAACCAATTTAGTGCTTTAGTAAGTCAGTAAAAAGTAGTTAGGAGGGTTCAAAACAAGAAATTGATAAGGGTGCCCATACTTTTGCACCAATCAAATTTTGATTAAATGCGGATTGCACATTTTCTGTTAGTACAATAAACCTCATTTCAATCCAGAAATATTACTCAGTCCATCAGTTATTAGATATATGAAACTGAAATAGCTGCTGCAAAAACCCAAATTGTTATAAAGAAAAAAGGTTAACATTAATAGGGGTGCCCAAACTTTTCCATATGACTGTAGCTTTGTGTGAACGTGCTGTGAGTTAGAGTTTTAGTGTCCCCTGTTTGTCAATCTCTGACTCCTGTCCCGACCCTCCCCTGGGGTTGGGGGGAGGGGGTATAATATCAGGGCTTGTCAGGAGCAGGGACAGGTAGGTGGCTCAGATATCCTCACCTTCAGAGGTAACTCTGATCAGGGACAACTAGGGCCCTCTAGCCTGAGGGCCAGTCTAGGAGCCCCTGCCCCCTGCATTCTCCCCATTCACCGTGACACTAACATGGAGGAAGAAACCAAGAGTTGACTCCTCTCCACTCACCATAGATGGTTTTCTGTGTGTCCGGTGAGGATGCTCTTAACCCCACAAACATCCCCACTGACATCTGGTACCATCACCTTGTGACCACCAACAACATTAATATTAATTACATGGCAGCATGATTTATAGATTATATGGCATAATTATTTATAGATTATATGGCAATATTATTTATAGATTATATGTCATTTTTATTTTTCGATTATATGACAGCATTATTTATAGATCATATGTCAGTATTATTTATAGATTATATAGTATTATTATTTATAGAACTATATGGCAGTATTATTTATAGATTTTATGGCGGTATTTTAGATTATATGGCATTATTATTTATAGATTATATGGCAATATTATTTATAGATTATATGCCATTTTTATTTTTCGATTATATGACAGCATTAATTATAGATCATATGTCGGTATTATTTATAGATTATATAGTATTATTTATAGAACTATATGGCAGTATTATTTATAGATTATATGGCATTTTTATATTATATGGCAGCATTATTTATAGATTATATGGTAACATTATTTATAGATTATATGGTAACATTATTTATAGATTATATAGCAGCATTATTTATAGATTATGTGGCAGCATTATTTATAGATTATGTGACAGTATTATTTATAGATTATATGGCAGAATTATTTATAGATTATACGGCAGTATTATTTGGTTATTATATGACAGCATTAATTATAGATTATATGGCAATATTATTTATTGATCATATGGCAGTATTATTTATAGATTATATGGTAGCATTATTTAAAGATAATATGGCAGCATTATTTAAAGATTATATGGAAGCATTATTTATAGAGTATTTAACAGTATTATTTCTAGATTATTTGGCAGCATTATTTATATATTGTAGAACAGGGTGATTACATGACTGTATGGCAACGTTATTTGCTCACTGTATGAATGTTGTATTATTTGACACTTTATTCACTTCAGCATTATTGTGTGGTCTTAGTAATTAGCATTGTATATCACTGTTTTAACATCTGGCGGTATATACCATCAATGCTCAATACGCATTGTTATTTAGCAAATTACATGGCGTCTTTATCTGGTATCTGTATGGAGGTATTAGTGGGGCACAATGGGGCATATATAGTATATCAAAACTGTGCAAGTTTTAGACAGTGGAAACTGAAATAGTAATCGATTATTTAAATTTTCATTTAATAAACTAATAGTATGTATGGAATGACGCTGCTGTGTAATATATCTTGTCAGAGAAATTGGCTTCTTACGCCTTCTGGACTGGTCATTCACTCTCAATTCAGGGGTTACAATCTGTATCCAGTGAAGACAGATTTTCCCATTACTAAGATAGGAGACGACAGTTGATGATCTTAAAATTCTATGGAGGAAGAGGAGGAGCTGGAGGCCGACACAGACCTTCTGCTGCAAGTTCCATAGAATGTACTAAGCACCAACTGTCATCACCTTTATTAATTGAAGACAAATTTACCCGAGAATTGAGAACTTTAAGAATTAATAATTATTCCTAACAGAGAAAGAAGCAGATGTCCTCATATGGGGATATTTACATTGGGTGACTCATCTATAGTATATTTTTTTTGCAGTATTTAATGATGGCAGCATTGTATAGCATTGGTTTTTAGACAGTTGTATAGCGCTAATATTTGAGAATGATATATCTGTCTTTACATTGTGTGGAACTATTATTTAGGCACTGTACAGTGAATTATTTCAGTGTATTGCGGTGGCAACACTGTTTAGCATTAATATGTAAGCATCACATTGGTTTCTCCATGGCTGTCGTCCCAGAAGGAAGCCTCTTCTAAAGATGGTGTACAACAGAGCCAGCAAACAGTTTGCTGAAGACAAGCAGTCTAAGGACATGGATTACTGGAATCGTCCTGTGGTCTGATGAGACCAAGGTAAACTTATTTGGTTCAGATGGTGTCAGTGTCGAGGGCGGGGGCCGGTTTCCCCATCGCGGGGGCTGCTCGGGGAGATCGCGCTCGGATCCGGTGCCTTCTCCTCGGTGGCTCGAGCGGGGCCGGACCCGGGGCTCGAGCTTCGCTCCTCGCCCACGAGTGAAAAGGGGAGGAATTGGGGATTTGTTTAGAGTTCGTAACGCCACCCACGGGTTGTGGTGATGGTGGGCACCACCTCTGCTGGTGACGGGGTTCCCGGGAGTGATGGCGGGGAGCAGCTAGGTGTTGACCCCTCCGTGGGTAGGGGCTGTTGGTCCCGGGGCCCGGTGGCTGATTGCTTTCCAGTAGGATGGGGCTCGGAGGGTGCGGGGTCGCGGTGCAGCGCAGCGTGGTGCCTGATGGCACTGGTGTACTCACTCAGATACAGATGGACAGAGTCTCTGGTGAACCAAACGGCTGGATGGACGGGGCCCGCAGCCGGCTGCAGTGTTTCCCTGGATGGGTTGATGGTGGCTGTCGTTTCCCTACACCTGTGTTTGTATGTTGACTCCAATGCCTGGGCACCGGTAGTCCACTCCCCGACGTATTTGTGCCGGAGGAGCCCCTTTGTCCGCAGACGCTGGCCCTTTGGATCTCTGGCCCTTGGCGGTGGCGCTTATCCGTACTGGTTGGGCTGTTGCCTTCAATCGGGACTTGGTTGGGAATGAACCCCTGAGGTCCAGACCGCAATCAGAGAATTTGACTAGAAGTTGGCTTTAAGTCTGAGTACCCTGCCTGGTGCTTGGCTCCAATCGGCTCCCCGCCTGTGAACTCCTCGGTGGGCGGGGCCAACAGCCTAGCTCCGCCCCACCTGGTGTGAACATCAGCCCTGGAGGGTGGCAACAAGGGTTTTAAGTTTGACTGGTGTGACCTGTCCAGGGAAGGGTGTGTGTGTAGTGACCTGTGACCCCTGGGGTCCAGGGCGTCACATCAGCGTGTGGTAGTAACCAGGTGAGGAGGACAAAGACAAGTGTGTCTTGCGGAGCGTCATGGTTTGGGGCTGCATGAGTGTTGCCGGCTGTGGGGGCTGCAGGTCATTGAGATATTACATCATGTCCTGTGACATACTGAAGTAGAGAATGATCTACTTCTTTCTTACTAAAGAAACTGAGGGTAAAGGTGCTGGAGCAGCCAAGTGTCTCCAGACCTAAACCCTATGGAGCATCTGTGAGGCATCCTCAAATAGAAGGTGGAGGAGCGCAAGGTCCTGTGAAGCTCTAGTGACATCCAGGCCCAGGGGTGGTAACGGTACTGTCACACTTGCGTTAATTACCTTCAGTCACAATCCGCCCTTTTGGAAAACAGCGGAATCTGTTAACGGATTCCGCTGTTTCCCATAGACTTGTATGGATGACGGATTGTGCCAAAAGTACCTGCGTTGCTTCCGCTGGGCAGCTGGCTTTTGAGAGCGATCAGCTGATCGCCCGGCAGCCGGCTTTTGAGAGCGATCAGCTGAGCGCCCGGCAGCCGGCTTTTCAGAGCGATCAGCTGAGCGCCCGGCAGCCGGCTTTTGAGAGCGCTCAGCTGAGCGGCCGGCAGCCGGGTGATCAGCTGATCGTTCACAATAGTCTGCCGCCGGTAAAACTGTAAAGAAAAAAAAAAAAGAAAGCTTTCCGTTTTTCCGTTGTTTTGTACGATCCGTTGCATCCGTTGTGCCATTATATGCAACGGATGCCGTTCAACGCAAGTGTGAAACTAGCCTAAGGCAGAGCATGAAAATAATGGTGGCCACACAAATCATTTACACTTTGGGCACAATTTGTCTGTAATGCCACCAGCGTCCTTTCACTTACCCCTTCCAGCTCTCAGCAGGGACGCCGACTCACCGCCGCTCTGTGCGGTTCTCTCCTGTGTTTCCTGTCGTGGCATCTGGTTCCCAGTTCCTGTGCACGCCACATAGCTGTCCATATAGTATAATTGGCCCCCATATAATCCTACAATGGCCCCCACATAGCCCTACGAACTGTGTAATGTCCCCTACATAGCCCTGCAAACAATATAATGGCCCTCCATGTAGCCATGCAAATTGTATAGTGGACCCACATAGCTCTTCAAACTGTATAATAGCCCCCACATAGCTCTGTAAGGTGTTTTAGGGCCCCACATAAACCTGCAAATCGTATTAGGGCCCCACATAACGCTGCAAAGTGTTTTAAGGCTCCTACATAGTCCTGTAAACTGTATAATGGCCCCTATTAATTAAAACAAAAATACTCTTCTCCCCACGTTCCCCCTCTGCTCCGGTCTCTGCTGCGTGTGGCCTGCCCTGCTGGTCATAGCAGTCCTGGTGTAATGATCTAATTGCTCCTGGTACGCTGAGACGTTAGACACACAGGAAAAATGATGGAAGAGGGAGCATCAGCAGACGGCTCACCTCTCCATCATTGCTTTCAAGTCTACAGCATGAAGGATCCCGGTACAGTTGATATGGTGATACCAGGTAGAAGGCAGGGTGGATAACTCCAAGGCCAATTTCCACCCAAAACACAATATTATTTCCAAATAGCTCCCCTTTAAACAGAATGACCCACACAGTAGTGCCCACACATTAACCCGCACACAGAGTATGATGAGCCCCTCAGTTGTCCCCGCATAGTATGATGACCTCCTCAGTTGTCACTACACTGTATGATGATGCCCTCAGTAGTCCATACTATGTATGATGACCTGATGAATCTCTCAGTTGTCCCTGCACTGTATGATGACCCCATCAGTTGTCTCAACACAGTATGATGATCCCCTCAGTTGCCCCCTCACAGTATGATGACCTCCTTAGTTATCCCTACACAGTATGACCCCCCGCAGTTGTCCCCACACACTATGATGACCTCCTCAGTTGTCCCCACACTGTATGATGGCACCCAGTTTTCCCCACGCAGTTTGATGGCCCCCACTGTTGTCCCCACACAGTATGATGACCCCTTCAGTTGTCCCCACACACAATGATGTCTCACTCACGCAGTTTGATGGCCCCCTCAGTTGTCCGGACACAGTATGATGACTCCCTCAGTTGTCCCCACATAGTATGATGGCCTCCACTGTTGTCCCCACACAATAAGATGACCCCCTCAGTTGTCACCACACTGTATAACCCCCTCAGTTGTCCCCAAACAGTATGATTTGCCACAGTTGTCTCCACACAGTATGATGACTCCCTCACAGTATGATTTCCCTCAGTTGCTCCCTCACAGTCTGATGATCCCCTCAGTTGCCCCTTCACAGTATGACAACCCCCTCAGTTATCCCCACACAGTAGGATGACCCGCACAGTTGTCTCAACGCAGTATGATGACCCCCTCAGTTCTCCAGGCACAGTATGATGACCACCTCAGTTGTCCCCACACAGTAGGATGACCCCACACAGTTGTCCCCACACAGTATGATGACCCCCTCAGTTGTCCCCACACAGTAGGATGAGCCACACACAGTTGTCCCCACACAGTATGATGACCCCCTCAGTTGTCCCCACACAGTATGATGACCTCCTCAGTTGTCCTCACATTGTTTGATGACCCCCACTGTTGTCCCTACGCAGTATGATGACCCCCTCAGTTGTCCAGGCACAGTATGATGACCACCTCAGTTGCCGCACACAGTATGATGTCCCCCACTGTTGTCCCCACACAGTAAGATGACCCCCTCAGTTGTCACCACACTGTATAACCCCCACAGTTGTCCACACACTGCATGATGATCCCCTCAGTTTTCCCCGCACTGTATGATGACCCCCTCAGTTGCCCCTTCACAGTATGATGACCTCCTCAGTTGTCCCCACACTGTATGATGAACCCTATTAGTTATCTCCACACAGTATGATGACCCCCATAGTTGTTCCCACACAGTATGATGATCCTCTCAGTTGCCCCATCACATTATAATGACCTCCTCAGTTATCCCCACACAGTATGATGACCCCCTCACTTGTCCAAACACAGTATGATGACCCCTCCAGTTGTCCCCACACAGTATGATGGCCCCACTGTCGTCCCCACACAGTAAGGTGACCCCCTCAGTTGTCACCA
The DNA here is from genome assembly GCF_048569485.1 of Anomaloglossus baeobatrachus. Lineage (NCBI taxonomy): Eukaryota > Metazoa > Chordata > Amphibia > Anura > Aromobatidae > Anomaloglossus > Anomaloglossus baeobatrachus. The sequence goes on along the minus strand of NC_134356.1, from coordinate 662,505,766 downwards.
CTGTATAACCCCCACAGTTGTCCACTCACTGCATGATGACCCCCTCAGTTGCCCCCTCACAGTATGATGACCTCCTCAGTTGTCCTCACACTGCATGATGAACCCCATTAGTTATCTCCACACAGTATGATGACCCCCACAGTTGTTCCCACACAGTATGATGATCCCCTCATTTGCCCCATCACATTATGATGACCTCCTCAGTTGTCCCCACACAGTATGATGACCCCCTCAGTTGCCCCATCACAGTATGATGACCCCCTTAGTTGTCCCCACACAGTATGATGACCCCACAGTTGTTCCCACACAGTATGATGACCTCTTCAGTTGCCCCCTCACAGTATGATGACCCCCTTAGTTGTCCCCACACAGTATGATGACCCCACAGTTGTTCCCACACAGTATGATGACCCCTTCAGTTACCCCCTCACAGTATGATGACCCCCTTAGTTATCCCCACACAGTATGATGACCCCCCACTATTGTCCACACACAGTATGATGACCCTCTCAGTTGTCCCCACACACTATGATGTCCCCCTCAGTTGCCCCATCACAGTATGATGACCCCGTCAGTTGTACAGACACAGTATGATGGCCCCACTGTTGCCCACACACATTAAGATGACTCTCTCAGTTGTCATCACAATGTATAACCCCCTCGGTTGTCCCCAAAGAGTATGATTTCTCTCAGTTGTCCCCACAGTATGATGACACCCTCAGTTTCCCCCTCACAATATGATTTCTCCCAGTTGTCCCCACACAGTATGATGACCCCCTCACAGTATGATTTCCCTCAGTTGCTCCCTCACAGTATGATGACCCCCCTCAATTATCCCCACACAGTATGATGACCCCCCACAGTTGTCCCCACACAGTATGATGACCTCCTCAGTTGTCCTCATACTGTATGAAGACTCCCACTGTCCCTTCAGTTGTCCAGACACAGTATGATAACCCCCTCAGTTGTCCCCACACAGTATGATGGCCCTCACTGTTGTCACCACACAGTAAGATGACCCTTTCAGTTGTCACCACACTGTATAACGCCCTCATTTGTCCCCACAGAGTATGACGATTTCCCACAGTTGTGCCCACACAGTATGACCCCCTCAGTTACTCCCTCACAATATAATTCCCCCAGTTGTCCCCACACAGTATGATTTCCCACAGTTGTCTCCACAGTATGATGACACCCTCAGTTGCCCCCTCACAATATTTCTCCCAGTTGTCCCCACAAGTATGATGACCCCCTCACAGTATGATTTCCCTCAGCTGCCCCCTCACAGTATGATGACCCCCTCAGTTATCTCCTCACAGTATGATGACCTCCTCAGTTGCCCCCTCATAGTATGATGACCCCCTCAGTTGTCCTCACACTGTATGATGACCCCCTCAGTTGCCCCCTCACAGTATGATAACCCCCTCAGTTGTCCCCGCACAGTATGATGACCCCCTCACAGTATGACTTCCCCCAGTTGCCCCCTCACAGTATGATGGCCCTCACAGTAGATTATTTTCAGTGTATGGTGATGGCAGCATTGTACTGACAAATGTATAGCGGTAATATTTTAGCACGCTGTAGTGGTATTTGCATTGTGTGGTACTGCTACTTAGGGACAGTATAAAATATTGAATATGCAGTATATCATCATAACTATTTGGATGTTATTGGCCAATTTAAAGCATTCCTAAGACTGTCGAACACTGAAAATGGATTAACTGTTCAAATATTTTAATGGCGGTATTTGTTTTATTGCATGAAACTACTCCTTATAGAGGGCATCAACAGACGCACACACACACACACAGGGCGCAATCAGGTGTCTGATAATCCGGCCTGTCTGCTAGTCCAACCCTTAGTTTAAAAGCCCCTAAAGTCTTGGAGTCAGTGGTCCAGCTACAGCGCAGGGGGCAAACGCTAGACATGGCTATAGGGGCTGACGGCACACAAGACAGGAAAGAGACTAATAATTGAAAGGACTGATTCAGAATTTCTTAGGATTTTTTTCTAAAATATTTTAAAAATGGCCGAATTCTGTGTTTTTTTTTTTTGCCATCATGAAACTTTAAAAAGCCACAAAGGGTTAAGTCATCTCAGAGTCTCGATCAATCAATGGATCGATCAGACTGAGTGCAGCAGATCCTGCGCCCACCACCACCGCCACCAGCAGGGTCATTAATTATTGATCACAGCTAATGGCTGGTAATTGAGAGCGGAGCAGAGGTGGAGACATTCATTATTCATCGCAAACAGAGAAGAACTGATTTTTCACTAATCCGAGGTAGAAAGACTTTCCAAAAATAATGACACCCCATGTTCTTATGCTATAATGACAAGTGCGGTGTGTAAACTTACAGCAGAGAATTGTGGGGACGTCCACGGGGGCCGACGATAGGGAGCAAGCATCAGGGATCAAGTCATACAACTTCTTGTATATAGTGATATGGAGCATGCTGCTATAACCTGGGCATCTCCTGTATATAATATATATGCACAGCTGCTATAACCTGGGCATCTCCTGTATATAATTATATATGTACAGCTGCTATAACCTGGGCATCTCCTGTATATAATTATATATGTACAGCTGCTATAACCTGGGCATCTCCTGTATATAATTATATATGTACAGCTGCTATAACCTGGGCATCTCCTGTATATAATTATATATGTACAGCTGGTATAACCTGGGCATCTCCTGTATATAATATATATGTACAGCTGCTATAACCTGGGCATCTCCTGTATATAATTATATATGTACAGCTGGTATAACCTGGGCATCTCCTGTATATAATTATATATGTACAGCTGCTATAACCTGGGCATCTCCTGTATATAATTATATATGTACAGCTGCTATAACCTGGGCATCTCCTGTATATAATTATATATGTACAGCTGGTATAACCTGGGCATCTCCTGTATATAATTATATATGTACAGCTGGTATAACCTGGGCATCTCCTGTATATAATATATATGTACAGCTGCTATAACCTGGGCATCTCCTGTATATAATTATATATGTACAGCTGGTATAATCTGGACATCTCCTGTATATAATATATATGTACAGCTGGTATAACCTGGGCATCTCCTGTATATAATTATAGATGTACAGCCGGTATAACCTGGGCATCTTCTGTGTATAATTATATATGTACGGCTGGTATAACCTGGGCATCTCCTGTATATAATTATATATGTACAGCTGCTATAACCTGGGCATCTCCTGTATATAATTATATATGTACAGCTGCTATAACCTGGGCATCTCCTGTATATAATATATGTACAGCTGGTATAACCTGGGCATCTCCTGTATATAATTATATATGTACAGCTGGTATAACCTGGGCATCTCCTGTATATAATTATATATGTACAGCTGCTATAACCTGGGCATCTCCTGTATATAATTATATATGTACAGCTGCTATAACCTGGGTATCTCCTGTATATAATATATATGTACAGCTGCTATAACCTGGGCATCTCCTGTATAGAATATATGTACAGCTGCTATAACCTGGGCATCTCCTGTATATAATTATATATGTACAGCTGCTATAACCTGGGCATCTCCTGTATATAATTATATATGTACAGCTGCTATAACCTGGGTATCTCCTGTATATAATATATATGTACAGCTGCTATAACCTGGGCATCTCCTGTATATAATTATATATGTACAGCTGGTATAACCTGGGCATCTCCTGTATATAATTATATATGTAAGGCTGGTATAACCTGGTCATCTTCTGTATATAATATATATGTACAGCTGGTATAACCTGGGCATCTCCTGTATATAATTATATATGTACAGCTGCTATAACCTGGGCATCTCCTGTATATAATTATATATGTACAGCTGCTATAACCTGGGCATCTCCTGTATATAATATATGTACAGCTGGTATAACCTGGGCATCTCCTGTATATAATTATATACGTACAGCTGGTATAACCTGGGCATCTCCTGTATATAATTATATATGTACAGCTGCTATAACCTGGGCATCTCCTGTATATAATGTATGTACAGCTGGTATAACCTGGGCATCTCCTGTATATAATATATGTACAGCTGGTATAACCTGGGCATCTCCTGTATATAATTATATATGTACAGCTGGTATAACCTGGGCATCTCCTGTATATAATTATATATGTACAGCTGGTATAACCTGGGCATCTCCTGTATATAATTATATGTGTACAGATGCTATAACCTGAGCATCTCCTGTATATAATATATGTACAGATGCTATAACCTGAACTTCTTCTGTATATAATTATATATGTACAGCCGCTATAACCTGGGCATCTCCTGTATATAATTATATATGTACAGCCGCTATAACCTGGGCATCTCCTGTATATAATTATATATGTACAGCTGCTATAACCTGGGCATCTCCTGTATATAATATATATGTACACCTGCTATAACCTGGGCATCTCCTGTATATAATTATATATGTACAGCTGGTATAACCTGGGCATCTCCTGTATATAATTATATATGTACAGCTGGTATAACCTGAGCATCTCCTGTATATAATTATATATGTACAGATGCTATAACCTGAACTTCTTCTGTATATAATTATATATGTACAGCCGCTATAACCTGGGCATCTTCAGTATATAATGATATGTAGCATGCTGTTATAACTTGGGCATTTTCTGTATATAATTAGATACAGTGGGTATGGAAAGTATTCAGACCCCTTTAAATTGTTCACTCTTTGTTTCATTGCAGCCATTTGGTAAATTCAAAAAAGTTCATTTTTTTTCTCATCAATGTACGCTCTGCCCCCATCCCCCGTCTTGACAGAAAAAAACCCTCAGAAATGTAGCAATTTTAGAACATTTATTTAATCAAGAAAAACTGAAATATCCCATGGTTATAAGTATTCAGCCCCTTTGCGCACTATTGAGTAGAAGCACCCTCCTTTTGAGCTAGTACAGCCATGAGTCTTCTTGGGATCCTGGATTTGGGGATCCTCGGGCATTCTTCCTTGCAGATCCTCTAGAGTCCCGTCAGGTTGGATGGTGAACGTCGGTGGACACCATTTTCAGGTCTCTCGAGAGGTGCTCAATTGGGTTTAGGTCAGGGCTCTGGTTGGGTCGGTCAAGAATGGTCACAGAGTTGTTCTGAAGCCGCTCCTTTGTTATTTTAGCTGTGTGCTTAGGGTCATTGTCTTGTTGAAAGGAGAACCTTCAGCCAAGTCTGAGGTCCAGAGCACTCTGGAAGAGGTTTCCTTCCAGGATATCTCTGTACTTGGCCGCATTCATCTTTCCTTCAGTTGCAACCAGTCGTCCTGTCCCTGCAGCTAAAAAACACCCCCATAGCATGATGCTGCCACCACCATGTTTCACTGTGGGGTTGTATTGGGCAGGTGATGAGCAGTGCCTGGTTTTCTCCACACATACCGCTTACAATTATCACCAAAAAGTTCTATCTTCATCTCATCAGACCAGAGAATCTTATTTCTCATAGTCTGGGATCCTTCATGTGGTTTTTTGCAAACTCTATGCGGCTTTCATATGTCTTGCACTGAGGAGAGGCTTCCGTTGGGCCACTCTGCCATAAAGGACCGACTGGTGGAGGCTGCAGTGATAGGTGACTTTGTGGAGTTTTCTCCCATCTCCCTCCTGCATCTCTGGAGCTCAGCCACAGTGATCTTGGGGTTCTTCTTTACCTCTCACCAAGGTTCTTCTCCCACGATTGCTCAGTGTGGCTGGACGGCCACGTCTAGGAAGAGTTCTGGTGGTCCTCAATGTTTTCCATTTAAGGATTATGGAGGCCACTGTGCTCTTAGGAGCCTTGAATACTGAAGAAATTCTTTTGTAACCTTGGCCAGATCTGTGCCTTGCCACAATTCTGTCTCTGAGCTCCTTGTGCAGCTCCTTTGACCTCATGATTTTCATTTGGTGTGACATGCAGTGTGCGCTGTGGGGTCTTATATAGACAGATGTGCGCCTTTCCAAATCACCACAGCTGGACTCCAATGAAGGAGTAGAACCATCTCAAGGAGGATCACAAGGAAATGGACAGCATGTGACCTAAATATGAGTGTCTGAGCAAAGGGGCTGAATACTTATGACCATGTGATATTTCAGTTTTTCCTGTTTAATAAATTTGCAAAAATGTCTATATTTCTGTTTGTTTTCTGTCGCGACGGGGGATGGGGGCAGAGTGTACATTAATGAGGAAAAAAATGAACATTTTTGAATTTACCAAATGGCTGCAATGTAACAAAGAGTGAACAATTTACAGGGGTCTGAATACTTTCCGTACCCACTGTATGTAAAGCTGGTTTAACCTGGGCATCTCCTGTATATAATTATATATGAGCAGCTGGTACAGTTAGGTCCAGAAATATTTGGACAGTGACACAATTTTGGCGAGTTGGGCTCTGCATGCCACCACATTGGATTTGAAATGAAACCTCTACAACAGAATTCAAGTGCAGATTGTAACGTTTAATTTGAAGGTTTGAACAAAAATATCTGATAGAAATTGTAGGAATTGTCACATTTCTTTACAAACACTCCACATTTTAGGAGGTCAAAAGTAATTGGACAAATAAACCAAACCCAAGCAAAATATTTTTATTTTCAATATTTTGTTGCGAATCCTTTGGAGGCAATCACTGCCTTAAGTCTGGAACCCATGGACATCACCAAACGCTGGGTTTCCTCCTTCTTAATGCTTTGAGATCTGGTGATTGACTTGGCCATTGCAGAATGTTCCACTTTTTTGCACTCATGAACTCCTGGGTAGCTTTGGCTGTATCCTTGGGGTCATTGTCCATTTGTACTATGAAGCGCCGTCCGATCAACTTTGCGGCATTTGGCTGAATCTGGGCTGCAAGTATATCCCGGTACACTTCAGAATTCATCCGGCTACTCTTGTCTGCTGTTATGTCATCAATAAACACAAGTGACCCAGTGCCATTGAAAGCCATGCATGCCCATGCCATCACGTTGCCTCCACCATGTTTTACAGAGGATGTGGTGTGCCTTGGATCATGTGCCGTTCCCTTTCTTCTCCAAACTTTTTTCTTCCCATCATTCTGGTACAGGTTGATCTTGGTCTCATCTGTCCATAGAATACTTTTCCAGAACTGAGCTGGCTTCATGAGGTGTTTTTCAGCAAATTTAACTCTGGCCTGTCTATTTTTGGAATTGATGAATGGTTTGCATCTAGATGTGAACCCTTTGTATTTACTTTCATGGAGTCTTCTCTTTACTGTTGACTTAGAGACAGATACACCTACTTCACTGAGAGTGTTCTGGACTTCAGTTGATGTTGTGAACGGGTTCTTCACCAAAGAACGTATGCGGCGGTCATCCACCACTGTTGTCATCCGTGGACGCCCAGGCCTTTTTGAGTTCCCAAGCTCACCAGTCAATTCCTTTTTTCTCAGAATGTACCCGACTGTTGATTTTGCTACTCCAAGCATGTCTGCTATCTCTCTGATGGATTTTTTCTTTTTTTTCAGCCTCAGGATGTTCTGCTTCACCTCAATTGAGAGTTCCTTAGACCGCATGTTGTCTGGTCACAGCAACAGCTTCCAAATGCAAAACCACACACCTGTAATCAACCCCAGACCTTTTAACTACTTCATTGATTACAGGTTAACGATGGAGACGCCTTCAGAGTTAATTGCAGCCCTTAGAGTCCCTTGTCCAATTACTTTTGGTCCCTTGAAAAAGAGGAGGCTATGCATTACAGAGCTATGATTCCTAAACCCTTTCTCCGATTTGGATGTGAAAACTCTCATATTGCAGCTGGGAGTGTGCACTTTCAGCCCATATTATATATAGAATTGTATTTCTGAACATGTTTTTGTAAACAGCTAAAATAACAAAACTTGTGTCACTGTCCAAATATTTCTGGACCTAACTGTATATAATGATATGTAGCATGCTGGTATAACCTGGGCATTTTCTGTATATAATGATATGTAGCATGCTGATATAACCTGGGCATTTTCTGTATATAATGATATGTAGCATGCTGATATAACCTGGGCATTTTCTGTATATAATATGTAGGATGCTGATATAACCTGGGCATTTTCTGTATATAATGATATGTAGCATGCTGATATAACCTGGGCATTTTCTGTATATAATGATATGTAGCATGTTGATATAACCTGGACATTTTCTGTATATAATGATATGTAGCATGCTGCTATAACCTGGGCATTTTCTGTATATAATATGTAGGATGCTGGTATAACCTGGGCATTTTCTGTATATAATGATATGTAGCATGCTGCTATAACCTGGGCATTTTCTGTATATAATGATATGTAGCATGCTGGTATAACCTGGGCATTTTCTGTATATAATGATATGTAGCATGCTGATATAACCTGGGCATTTTCTGTATATAATGATATGTAGCATGCTGATATAACCTAGGGATTTTTTGTATATAATGATATGTAGCATGCTGATATAACCTGGGGATTTTCTGTATATAATGATATGTAGCATGCTGATATAACCTGGGCATTTTCTGTATATAATGATATGTAGCATGCTGGTATAACCTGGCATTTTCTGTATATAATGATATGTAGCATGCTGATATAACCTGGGCATTTTCGGTATATAATGATATGTAGCATGCTGATATAACCTGGGCATTTTCTGTATATAATGATATGTAGCATGCTGATATAACCTGGGCATCTTCGGTATATAATGATATGTAGCATGCTGATATAACCTGGGCATCTTCGGTATATAATGATATGTAGCATGCTGATATAACCTGGGCATTTTCTGTATATAATGATATGTAGCATGCTGGTATAACCTGGGCATTTTCTGTATATAATGATATGTAGCATGCTGATATAACCTGGGCATTTTCTGTATATAATGATATGTAGCATGCTGATATAACCTGGGCATCTTCGGTATATAATGATATGTAGCATGCTGATATAACATGAGTATTTTCTGTATATAATGATATGTAGCATGCTGGTATAACATGGGCATTTTCTGTATATAATGATATGTAGCATGCTGATATAACCTGGGCATTTTCTGTATATAATGATATGTAGCATGCTGGTATAACCTGGGTATTTTCTGTATATAATGATATGTAGCATGCTGATATAACCTGGGTATTTTCTGTATATAATGATATGTAGCATGCTGATATAACCTGTGTATTTTCTGTATATAATGATATGTAGCATGCTGATATAACCTGGGTATTTTCTGTATATAATGATATGTAGCATGCTGATATAACCTGTGTATTTTCTGTATATAATGATATGTAGCATGCTGATATAACCTGGGCATCTTCGGTTTATAATGATACGTAGGATGCTGATATAACCTGGGCATCTTCGGTATATAATGATATGTAGCATGCTGATATAACATGGGTATTTTCGGTATATAATGATATGTAGCATGCTGATATAACATGGGAATTTTCGGTATATAATGATATGTAGCATGCTGATATAACATGGGCATCTTCGGTTTATAATGATACGTAGGATGCTGATATAACCTGGGCATCTTCGGTATATAATGATATGTAGCATGCTGATATAACATGGGTATTTTCGGTATATAATGATATGTAGCATGCTGATATAACATGGGGATTTTCTGTATATAATGATATGTTGCATGCTGATATAACCTGGGCATCTTCGTTATATAATGATATGTAGCATGCTGATATAACATGGGGATTTTCTGTATATAATGATATGTTGCATGCTGATATAACCTGGGCATCTTCGTTATATAATGATATGTAGAATGCGGATATAACCTGGGCATTTTCTGTATATAATGATTTGTAGCATGCTGATATAACCTGGGCATTTTCTGTATATAATGATATGTAGCATGCTGATATAACCTGGGTATTTTCTGTATATAATGATATGTAGCATGCTGATATAACCTGGGTATTTTCTGTATATAATGATATGTAGCATGCTGCTATAACCTGGGTATTTTCTGTACAGTTAGGTCCAGAAATATTTGGACAGTGACACAATTTTCGCGAGTTGGGCTCTGCATGCCACCACATTGGATTTGAAATGAAACCTCTACAACAGAATTCAAGTGCAGATTGTAACGTTTAATTTGAAGGTTTGAACAAAAATATCTGATAGAAATTGTAGGAATTGTGCACATTTCTTTACAAACACTCCACATTTTAGGAGGTCAAAAGTAATTGGACAAATAAACCAAACCCAAAAAAAAAATTTATTTTCAATATTTTGTTGCGAATCCTTTGGAGGCAATCACTGCCTTAAGTCTGGAACCCATGGACATCACCAAACGCTGGGTTTCCTCCTTCTTAATGCTTTGCCAGGCCTTTACAGCCGCAGCCTTCAGGTCTTGCTTGTTTGTGGGTCTTTCCGTCTTAAGTCTGGATTTGAGCAAGTGAAATGCATGCTCAATTGGGTTAAGATCTGGTGATTGACTTGGCCATTGCAGAATGTTCCACTTTTTTGCACTCATGAACTCCTGGGTAGCTTTGGCTGTATGCTTGGGGTCATTGTCCATCTGTACTATGAAGCGCCGTCCGATCAACTTTGCGGCATTTGGCTGAATCTGGGCTGAAAGTATATCCCGGTACACTTCAGAATTCATCCGGCTACTCTTGTCTGCTGTTATGTCATCAATAAACACAAGTGACCCAGTGCCATTGAAAGCCATGCATGCCCATGCCATCACGTTGCCTCCACCATGTTTTACAGAGGATGTGGTGTGCCTTGGATCATGTGCCGTTCCCTTTCTTCTCCAAACTTTTTTCTTCCCATCATTCTGGTACAGGTTGATCTTGGTCTCATCTGTCCATAGAATACTTTTCCAGAACTGAGCTGGCTTCATGAGGTGTTTTTCAGCAAATTTAACTCTGGCCTGTCTATTTTTGGAATTGATGAATGGTTTGCATCTAGATGTGAACCCTTTGTATTTACTTTCATGGAGTCTTCTCTTTACTGTTGACTTAGAGACAGATACACCTACTTCACTGAGAGTGTTCTGGACTTCAGTTGATGTTGTGAACGGGTTCTTCTTCACCAAAGAAAGTATGCGGCGATCATCCACCACTGTTGTCATCCGTGGACGCCCAGGCCTTTTTGAGTTCCCAAGCTCACCAGTCAATTCCTTTTTCCTCAGAATGTACCCGACTGTTGATTTTGCTACTCCAAGCATGTCTGCTATCTCTCTGATGGATTTTTTCTTTTTTTTCAGCCTCAGGATGTTCTGCTTCACCTCAATTGAGAGTTCCTTAGACCGCATGTTGTCTGGTCACAGCAACAGCTTCCAAATGCAAAACCACACACCTGTAATCAACCCCAGACCTTTTAACTACTTCATTGATTACAGGTTAATGAGGGAGACGCCTTCAGAGTTAATTGCAGCCCTTAGAGTCCCTTGTCCAATTACTTTTGGTCCCTTGAAAAAGAGGAGGCTATGCATTACAGAGCTATGATTCCTAAACCCTTTCTCCGATTTGGATGTGAAAACTCTCATATTGCAGCTGGGAGTGTGCACTTTCAGCCCATATTATATATAGAATTGTATTTCTGAACATGTTGTTGTAAACAGCTAAAATAACAAAACTTGTGTCACTGTCCAAATATTTCTGGACCTAACTGTATATAATGATATGTAGCATGCTGGTATAACCTGGGCATTTTCTGTATATAATGATATGTAGCATGCTGATATAACCTGCGCATTTTCTGTATATAATGATATGTAGCATGCTGATATAACCTGGGCATTTTCTGTATATAATGATATGTAGCATGCTGATATAACCTGGGCATTTTCTGTATATAATGATATGTAGCATGCTGATATAACCTGGGCATTTTCTGTATATAATGATATGTAGCATGCTGATATAACCTGGGCATTTTCTGCATATAATGATATGTAGCATGCTGATATAACCTGGGCATTTTCTGTATATAATGATATGTAGCATGCTGATATAACCTGCGCATTTTCTGTATATAATGATATGTAGCATGCTGCTATAACCTGGGCATTTTCTGTATATAATGATATGTAGCATGCTGGTATAACCTGGGCATTTTTTATATATAATGATATGTAGCATGCTGATATAACCTGGGCATTTTCTGTATATAATGATATGTAGCATGCTGATATAACCTGCGCATTTTCTGTATATAATGATATGTAGCATGCTGATATAACCTGGGCATTTTCTGTATATAATGATATGTAGCATGCTGATATAACCTGGGCATTTTCTGTATATAATGATATGTAGCATGCTGCTATAACCTGGGCATTTTCTGTATATAATGATATGTAGCATGCTGATATAACCTGGGCATTTTCTGTATATAATGATATGTAGCATGCTGGTATAACCTGGGCATTTTCTGTATATAATGATATGTAGGATGCTGATATAACCTGGGCATTTTCTGTATATAATGATATGTAGCATGCTGGTATAACCTGGGCATTTTCTGTATATAATGATATGTAGCATGCTGATATAACCTGGGCATTTTCTCTATATAATATGTAGGATGCTGATATAACCTGGGCATTTTCTGTATATAATGATATGTAGCATGCTGATATAACCTGGACATTTTCTGTATATAATGATATGTAGCATGCTGCTATAACCTGGGTATTTTCTGTATATAATGATATGTTGCATGCTGATATAACCTGGGCATTTTCTGTATATAATGATATGTAGCATGCTGATATAACCTGGGGATTTTCTGTATATAATGATATGTAGCATGCTGGTATAACCTGGGTATTTTCTGTATATAATGATATGTAGCATGCTGATATAACCTGGGTATTTTCTGTATATAATGATATGTAGCATGCTGATATAACCTGGGCATTTTCTGTATATAATGATATGTAGCATGCTGATATAACCTGGGCATTTTCTGTATATAATGATATGTAGCATGCTGGTATAACCTGGGCATTTTCTGTATATAATGATATGTAGCATGCTGATATAACCTGGGCATTTTCTGTATATAATGATATGTAGCATGCTGATATAACCTGGGCATTTTCTGTATATAATGATATGTAGCATGCTGGTATAACCTGGGCATTTTCTGTATATAATGATATGTAGCATGCTGATATAACCTGGGGATTTTCTGTATATAATGATATGTAGCATGCTGGTATAACCTGGGCATTTTCTGTATATAATGATATGTAGCATGCTGATATAACCTGCGCATTTTCTGTATATAATGATATGTAGCATGCTGCTATAACCTGGGCATTTTCTGTATATAATGATATGTAGCATGCTGATATAACCTGGGCATTTTCTGTATATAATGATATGTAGCATGCTGATATAACCTGGGCATTTTCTGTATATAATGATATGTAGCATGCTGATATAACCTGGGCATTTTCTGTATATAATGATATGTAGCATGCTGATATAACCTGCGCATTTTCTGTATATAATGATATGTAGCATGCTGCTATAACCTGGGCATTTTCTGTATATAATGATATGTAGCATGCTGGTATAACCTGGGCATTTTTTGTATATAATGATATGTAGCATGCTGATATAACCTGGGCATTTTCTGTATATAATGATATGTAGCATGCTGATATAACCTGGGTATTTTCTGTATATAATGATATGTAGCATGCTGATATAACCTGGGCATTTTCTGTATATAATGATATGTAGCATGCTGATATAACCTGGGCATTTTCTGTATATAATGATATGTAGCATGCTGCTATAACCTGGGCATTTTCTGTATATAATGATATGTAGCATGCTGCTATAACCTGGGCATTTTCTGTATATAATGATATGTAGCATGCTGGTATAACCTGGGCATTTTTTGTATATAATGATATGTAGCATGATGATATAACCTGGGCATTTTCTGTATATAATGATATGTAGCATGCTGATATAACCTGGGTATTTTCTGTATATAATGATATGTAGCATGCTGATATAACCTGGGCATTTTCTGTATATAATGATATGTAGCATGCTGATATAACCTGGGCATTTTCTGTATATAATGATATGTAGCATGCTGCTATAACCTGGGCATTTTCTGTATATAATGATATGTAGCATGCTGATATAACCTGGGCATTTTCTGTATATAATGATATGTAGCATACTGGTATAACCTGGGCATTTTCTGTATATAATGATATGTAGCATGCTGATATAACCTGGGCATTTTCTGTATATAATGATATGTAGCATGCTGGTATAACCTGGGCATTTTCTGTATATAATGATATGTAGCATGCTGATATAACCTGGGCATTTTCTGTATATAATATGTAGGATGCTGATATAACCTGGGCATTTTCTGTATATAATGATATGTAGCATGCTGCTATAACCTGGGTATTTTCTGTATATAATGATATGTTGCATGCTGATATAACCTGGGCATTTTCTGTATATAATGATATGTAGCATGCTGATATAACCTGGGGATTTTCTGTATATAATGATATGTAGCATGCTGGTATAACCTGGGTATTTTCTGTATATAATGATATGTAGCATGCTGATATAACCTGGGTATTTTCTGTATATAATGATATGTAGCATGCTGGTATAACCTGGGGATTTTCTGTATATAATGATATGTTGCATGCTGATATAACCTGGGCATTTTCTGTATATAATGATATGTAGCATTCTGATATAACCTGGGGATTTTCTGTACATAATGATATGTAGCATGCTGATATAACCTGGGTATTTTCTGTATATAATGATATGTAGCATGCTGATATAACCTGGGTATTGTCTGTATATAATGATATGTAGCATGCTGATATAACCTGGGCATTTTCTGTATATAATATGTAGGATGCTGATATAACCTGGGCATTTTCTGTATATAATGATATGTAGCATGCTGATATAACCTGGACATTTTCTGTATATAATGATATGTAGCATGCTGGTATAACCTGGGCATTTTTTGTATATAATGATATGTAGCTTGCTGATATAACCTGGGCATTTTCTGTATATAATGATATGTAGCATGCTGATATAACCTGGGTATTTTCTGTATATAATGATATGTAGCATGCTGATATAACCTGGGCATTTTCTGTATATAATGATATGTAGCATGCTGATATAACCTGGGCATTTTCTGTATATAATGATATGTAGCATGCTGCTATAACCTGGGCATTTTCTGTATATAATGATATGTAGCATGCTGCTATAACCTGGGCATTTTCTGTATATAATGATATGTAGCATGCTGGTATAACCTGGGCATTTTTTGTATATAATGATATGTA
Organism: Anomaloglossus baeobatrachus; assembly: GCF_048569485.1. Lineage (NCBI taxonomy): Eukaryota > Metazoa > Chordata > Amphibia > Anura > Aromobatidae > Anomaloglossus > Anomaloglossus baeobatrachus. Next base: position 662,490,376 of record NC_134356.1, on the reverse strand, counting down.
GCATGCTGATATAACCTGGGCATTTTCTGTATATAATGATATGTAGCATGCTGATATAACCTGGGTATTTTCTGTATATAATGATATGTAGCATGCTGATATAACCTGAGCATTTTCTGTATATAATGATATGTAGCATGCTGATATAACCTGGGCATTTTCTGTATATAATGATATGTAGCATGCTGCTATAACCTGGGCATTTTCTGTATATAATGATATGTAGCATGCTGATATAACCTGGGCATTTTCTGTATATAATGATATGTAGCATGCTGGTATAACCTGGGCATTTTCTGTATATAATGATATGTAGCATGCTGATATAACCTGGGCATTTTCTGTATATAATGATATGTAGCATGCTGGTATAACCTGGGCATTTTCTGTATATAATGATATGTAGCATGCTGATATAACCTGGGCATTTTCTGTATATAATATGTAGGATGCTGATATAACCTGGGCATTTTCTGTATATAATGATATGTAGCATGCTGCTATAACCTGGGTATTTTCTGTATATAATGATATGTTGCATGCTGATATAACCTGGGCATTTTCTGTATATAATGATATGTAGCATGCTGATATAACCTGGGGATTTTCTGTATATAATGATATGTAGCATGCTGGTATAACCTGGGTATTTTCTGTATATAATGATATGTAGCATGCTGATATAACCTGGGTATTTTCTGTATATAATGATATGTAGCATGCTGATATAACCTGGACATTTTCTGTATATAATGATATGTAGCATGCTGATATAACCTGGGCATTTTCTGTATATAATGATATGTAGCATGCTGATATAACCTGGGCATTTTCTGTATATAATGATATGTAGCATTCTGATATAACCTGGGGATTTTCTGTATATAATGATATGTAGCATGCTGATATAACCTGGGTATTTTCTGTATATAATGATATGTAGCATGCTGATATAACCTGGGTATTTTCTGTATATAATGATATGTAGCATGCTGATATAACCTGGGCATTTTCTGTATATAATATGTAGGATGCTGATATAACCTGGGCATTTTCTGTATATAAGGATATGTAGCATGCTGATATAACCTGGACATTTTCTGTATATAATGATATGTAGCATGCTGCTATAACCTGGGTATTTTCTGTATATAATGATATGTAGCATGCTGATATAACCTGGGGATTTTCTGTATATAATGATATGTAGCATGCTGATATAACCTGGGTATTTTCTGTATATAATGATATGTAGCATGCTGATATAACCTGGGTATTTTCTATATATAATATGTAGGATGCTGATATAACCTGGGCATTTTCTGTATATAATGATATGTAGCATGCTGATATAACCTGGGTATTTTCTGTATATAATGATATGTAGCATGCTGATATAACCTGGGCATCTTCGGTATATAATGATATGTAGCATGCTGATATAACCTGGGTATTTTCTGTATATAATGATAGGTAGCATGCTGATATAACCTAGGTATTTTCTGTATATAATATGTAGGATGCTGATATAACCTGGGCATTTTCTGTATATAATGATATGTAGCATGCTGATATAACCTGGGTATTTTCTGTATATAATGATATGTAGCATGCTGATATAACCTGGGTATTTTCTGTATATAATGATATGTAGCATGCTGATATAACCTGGGCATTTTCTGTATATAATATGTAGGATGCTGATATAACCTGGGCATTTTCTGTATATAATGATATGTAGCATGCTGATATAACCTGGACATTTTCTGTATATAATGATATGTAGCATGCTGGTATAACCTGGGCATTTTTTGTATATAATGATATGTAGCTTGCTGATATAACCTGGGCATTTTCTGTATATAATGATATGTAGCATGCTGATATAACCTGGGTATTTTCTGTATATAATGATATGTAGCATGCTGATATAACCTGGGCATTTTCTGTATATAATGATATGTAGCATGCTGATATAACCTGGGCATTTTCTGTATATAATGATATGTAGCATGCTGCTATAACCTGGGCATTTTCTGTATATAATGATATGTAGCATGCTGCTATAACCTGGGCATTTTCTGTATATAATGATATGTAGCATGCTGGTATAACCTGGGCATTTTTTGTATATAATGATATGTAGCATGCTGATATAACCTGGGCATTTTCTGTATATAATGATATGTAGCATGCTGATATAACCTGGGTATTTTCTGTATATAATGATATGTAGCATGCTGATATAACCTGGGCATTTTCTGTATATAATGATATGTAGCATGCTGATATAACCTGGGCATTTTCTGTATATAATGATATGTAGCATGCTGCTATAACCTGGGCATTTTCTGTATATAATGATATGTAGCATGCTGATATAACCTGGGCATTTTCTGTATATAATGATATGTAGCATGCTGGTATAACCTGGGCATTTTCTGTATATAATGATATGTAGCATGCTGATATAACCTGGGCATTTTCTGTATATAATGATATGTAGCATGCTGGTATAACCTGGGCATTTTCTGTATATAATGATATGTAGCATGCTGATATAACCTGGGCATTTTCTGTATATAATATGTAGGATGCTGATATAACCTGGGCATTTTCTGTATATAATGATATGTAGCATGCTGCTATAACCTGGGTATTTTCTGTATATAATGATATGTTGCATGCTGATATAACCTGGGCATTTTCTGTATATAATGATATGTAGCATGCTGATATAACCTGGGGATTTTCTGTATATAATGATATGTAGCATGCTGGTATAACCTGGGTATTTTCTGTATATAATGATATGTAGCATGCTGATATAACCTGGGTATTTTCTGTATATAATGATATGTAGCATGCTGGTATAACCTGGGGATTTTCTGTATATAATGATATGTTGCATGCTGATATAACCTGGGCATTTTCTGTATATAATGATATGTAGCATTCTGATATAACCTGGGGATTTTCTGTATATAATGATATGTAGCATGCTGATATAACCTGGGTATTTTCTGTATATAATGATATGTAGCATGCTGATATAACCTGGGTATTTTCTGTATATAATGATATGTAGCATGCTGATATAACCTGGGCATTTTCTGTATATAATATGTAGGATGCTGATATAACCTGGGCATTTTCTGTATATAAGGATATGTAGCATGCTGATATAACCTGGACATTTTCTGTATATAATGATATGTAGCATGCTGCTATAACCTGGGTATTTTCTGTATATAATGATATGTAGCATGCTGATATAACCTGGGGATTTTCTGTATATAATGATATGTAGCATGCTGATATAACCTGGGTATTTTCTGTATATAATGATATGTAGCATGCTGATATAACCTGGGTATTTTCTATATATAATATGTAGGATGCTGATATAACCTGGGCATTTTCTGTATATAATGATATGTAGCATGCTGATATAACCTGGGTATTTTCTGTATATAATGATATGTAGCATGCTGATATAACCTGGGCATCTTCGGTATATAATGATATGTAGCATGCTGATATAACCTGGGTATTTTCTGTATATAATGATATGTAGCATGCTGATATAACCTAGGTATTTTCTGTATATAATATGTAGGATGCTGATATAACCTGGGCATTTTCTGTATATAATGATATGTAGCATGCTGATATAACCTGGGTATTTTCTGTATATAATGATATGTAGCATGCTGATATAACCTGGGGATTTTCTGTATATAATGATATGTAGCATGCTGATATAACCTGGACATTTTCTGTATATAATGATATGTAGCATGCTGATATAACCTGGGCATTTTCTGCATATAATGATATGTAGCATGCTGATATAACCTGGGCATTTTCTGTATATAATGATATGTAGCATGCTGCTATAACCTGGGCATTTTCTGTATATAATGATATGTAGCATGCTGATATAAGCTGGGCATTTTCTGTATATAATGATATGCAGCATGCTGGTATAACCTGGACATTTTCTGTATATAATGATATGTAGCATGCTGCTATAACCTGGGCATTTTCTGTATATAATGATATGTAGCATGCTGGTATAACCTGGGTATTTTCTGTATATAATGATATGTAGCATGCTGATATAACCTGGGCATTTTCTGTATATAATGATATGTAGCATGCTGATATAACCTGGGCATTTTCTGTATATAATGATATGTAGCATGCTGATATAACCTGGGCATTTTCTGTATATAATGATATGTAGCATGCTGATATAACCTGGGGATTTTCTGTATATGATGATATGTAGCATGCTGCTATAACCTGGGCATTTTCTGTATATAATGATATGTAGCATGTTGGTATAACCTGGGCATTTTCTGTATATAATGATATGTAGCATGCTGATATAACCTGGGCATTTTCTGTATATGTAGCATGCTGGTATAACCTGGACATTTTCTGTATATAATGATATGTAGCATGCTGCTATAACCTGGGCATTTTCTGTATATAATGATATGTAGCATGCTGATATAACCTGGGCATTTTCTGTATATAATGATATGTAGCATGCTGCTATAACCTGGACATTTTCTGTATATAATGATATGTAGCATGCTGCTATAACCTGGGCATTTTTTGTATATAATATGTAGGATGCTGGTATAACCTGGGCATTTTCTGTATATAATGATATGTAGCATGCTGCTATAACCTGGGCATTTTCTGTATATAATATGTAGGATGCTGGTATAACCTGGGCATTTTCTGTATATAATGATATGTAGCATGCTGATATAACCTGGGCATTTTCTGTATATAATATGTAGGATGCTGGTATAACCTGGGCATTTTCTGTATATAATGATATGTAGCATGCTGGTATAACCTGGGCATTTTCTGTATATAATATGTAGGATGCTGCTTTAACCTGGGCATTTTCTGTATATAATGATATGTAGCATGCTGATATAACCTGGGCATTTTCTGTATATAATATGTAGGATTCTGGTATAACCTGGGCATTTTCTGTATATAATGATATGTAGCATGCTGGTATAACCTGGGCATTTTCTGTATATAATATGTAGGATGCTGCTATAACCTGGGCATTTTCTGTATATAATGATATGTAGCATGCTGATATAACCTGGGCATCTTCGGTATATAATGATATGTAGCATGCTGCAATAACCTGGGCATCTTCGGTATATAATGATATGTAGCATGCTGATATAACCTGGGCATTTTCTGTATATAATGATATGTAGCATGCTGATATAACCTAGGGATTTTCTGTATATAATGATATGTAGCATGCTGCTATAACCTGGGCATTTTCTGCATATAATGATATGTAGCATGCTGGTATAACCTGGGCATCTTCGGTATATAATGATATGTAGCATGCTGATATAACCTGGGCATTTTCTGTATATAATGATATGTAGCATGCTGATATAACCTGGGCATTTTCTGTATATAATGATATGTAGCATGCTGATATAACCTGGGCATTTTCTGTATATAATGATATGTAGCATGCTGATATAACCTGGGCATTTTCTGTATATAATGATATGTAGCATGCTGATATAACCTGGGTATTTTCTGTATATAATGATATGTAGCATGCTGATATAACCTGGACATTTTCTGTATATAATGATATGTAGCATGCTGATATAACCTGGGCATTTTCTGTATATAATGATATGTAGCATGCTGATATAACCTGGGCATTTTCTGTATATAATGATATGTAGCATGCTGATATAACCTGGGCATTTTCTGTATATAATGATATGTAGCATGCTGGTATAACCTGGGTATTTTCTGTATATAATGATATGTAGCATGCTGATATAACCTGGGGATTTTCTGTATATAATGATATGTAGCATGCTGATATAACCTGGGCATTTTCTGTATATAATGATATGTAGCATGCTGATATAACCTGGGTATTTTCTGTATATAATGATATGTAGCATGCTGATATAACCTGGGCATCTTCGGTATATAATGATATGTAGCATGCTGATATAACCTGGGTATTTTCTGTATATAATGATATGTAGCATGCTGATATAACCTAGGTATTTTCTGTATATAATATGTAGGATGCTGATATAACCTGGGCATTTTCTGTATATAATGATATGTAGCATGCTGATATAACCTGGGTATTTTCTGTATATAATGATATGTAGCATGCTGATATAACCTGGGCATCTTCGGTATATAATGATATGTAGCATGCTGATATAACCTGGGTATTTTCTGTATATAATGATATATAGCATGCTGATATAACCTGGGCATTTTCTGTATGTAATGATATGTAGCATGCTGATATAACCTGGGGATTTTCTGTATATAATGATATGTAGCATGCTGATATAACCTGGGCATTTTCTGTATGTAATGATATGTAGCATGCTGATATAACCTGGGGATTTTCTGTATATAATGATATGTAGCATGCTGATATAACCTCGGCATTTTCTGTATATAATATGTAGCATGCTGCTATAACCTGGGCATTTTCTGTATATAATGATATGTAGCATGCTGCTATAACCTGGGCATTTTCTGTATATAATGATATGTAGCATGTTGGTATAACCTGGGCATTTTCTGTATATAATGATATGTAGCATGCTGATATAACCTGGGCATTTTCTGTATATGTAGCATGCTGGTATAACCTGGACATTTTCTGTATATAATGATATGTAGCATGCTGCTATAACCTGGGCATTTTCTGTATATAATGATATGTAGCATGCTGATATAACCTGGGCATTTTCTGTATATAATGATATGTAGCATGCTGCTATAACCTGGGCATTTTCTGTATATAATGATATGTAGCATGCTGATATAACCTGGACATTTTCTGTATATAATGATATGTAGCATGCTGCTATAACCTGGGCATTTTTTGTATATAATATGTAGGATGCTGGTATAACCTGTGCATTTTCTGTATATAATGATATGTAGCATGCTGGTATAACCTGGGCATTTTCTGTATATAATATGTAGGATGCTGGTATAACCTGGGCATTTTCTGTATATAATGATATGTAGCATGCTGATATAACCTGGGCATTTTCTGTATATAATATGTAGGATGCTGGTATAACCTGGGCATTTTCTGTATATAATTATATGTAGCATGCTGGTATAACCTGGGCATTTTCTGTATATAATATGTAGGATGCTGCTATAACCTGGGCATTTTCTGTATATAATGATATGTAGCATGCTGATATAACCTGGGCATTTTCTGTATATAATGATATGTAGCATGCTGATATAACCTGGGTATTTTCTGTATATAATATGTAGGATGCTGGTATAACCTGGGCATTTTCTGTATATAATAATATGTAGCATGCTGATATAACCTGGGCATTTTCTGTATATAATATGTAGGATGCTGGTATAACCTGGGCATTTTCTGTATATAATGATATGTAGCATGCTGGTATAACCTGGGCATTTTCTGTATATAATATGTAGGATGCTGCTTTAACCTGGGCATTTTCTGTATATAATGATATGTAGCATGCTGATATAACCTGGGCATTTTCTGTATATAATATGTAGGATGCTGGTATAACCTGGGCATTTTCTGTATATAATGATATGTAGCATGCTGATATAACCTGGGCATTTTCTGTATATAATGATATGTAGCATGCTGATATAACCTGGGTATTTTCTGTATATAATATGTAGGATGCTGGTATAACCTGGGCATTTTCTGTATATAATGATATGTAGCATGCTGATATAACCTGGGCATTTTCTGTATATAATATGTAGGATGCTGGTATAACCTGGGCATTTTCTGTATATAATGATATGTAGCATGCTGGTATAACCTGGGCATTTTCTGTATATAATATGTAGGATGCTGCTTTAACCTGGGCATTTTCTGTATATAATGATATGTAGCATGCTGATATAACCTGGGCATTTTCTGTATATAATGATATGTAGCATGCTGGTATAACCTGGGCATTTTCTGTATATAATGATATGTAGCATGCTGATATAACCTGGGCATCTTCGGTATATAATGATATGTAGCATGCTGCTATAACCTGGGCATCTTCGGTATATAATGATATGTAGCATGCTGATATAACCTGGGCATTTTCTGTATATAATGATATGTAGCATGCTGATATAACCTGCGCATTTTCTGTATATAATGATATGTAGCATGCTGCTATAACCTGGGCATTTTCTGTATATAATGATATGTAGCATGCTGGTATAACCTGGGCATCTTCGGTATATAATGATATGTAGCATGCTGATATAACCTGGGCATTTTCTGTATATAATGATATGTAGCATGCTGATATAACCTGGGTATTTTCTGTATATAATATGTAGGATGCTGGTATAACCTGGGCATTTTCTGTATATAATAATATGTAGCATGCTGATATAACCTGGGCATTTTCTGTATATAATATGTAGGATGCTGGTATAACCTGGGCATTTTCTGTATATAATGATATGTAGCATGCTGGTATAACCTGGGCATTTTCTGTATATAATATGTAGGATGCTGCTTTAACCTGGGCATTTTCTGTATATAATGATATGTAGCATGCTGATATAACCTGGGCATTTTCTGTATATAATATGTAGGATGCTGGTATAACCTGGGCATTTTCTGTATATAATGATATGTAGCATGCTGATATAACCTGGGCATTTTCTGTATATAATGATATGTAGCATGCTGATATAACCTGGGTATTTTCTGTATATAATATGTAGGATGCTGGTATAACCTGGGCATTTTCTGTATATAATGATATGTAGCATGCTGATATAACCTGGGCATTTTCTGTATATAATATGTAGGATGCTGGTATAACCTGGGCATTTTCTGTATATAATGATATGTAGCATGCTGGTATAACCTGGGCATTTTCTGTATATAATATGTAGGATGCTGCTTTAACCTGGGCATTTTCTGTATATAATGATATGTAGCATGCTGATATAACCTGGGCATTTTCTGTATATAATGATATGTAGCATGCTGGTATAACCTGGGCATTTTCTGTATATAATGATATGTAGCATGCTGATATAACCTGGGCATCTTCGGTATATAATGATATGTAGCATGCTGCTATAACCTGGGCATCTTCGGTATATAATGATATGTAGCATGCTGATATAACCTGGGCATTTTCTGTATATAATGATATGTAGCATGCTGATATAACCTGCGCATTTTCTGTATATAATGATATGTAGCATGCTGCTATAACCTGGGCATTTTCTGTATATAATGATATGTAGCATGCTGGTATAACCTGGGCATCTTCGGTATATAATGATATGTAGCATGCTGATATAACCTGGGCATTTTCTGTATATAATGATATGTAGCATGCTGATATAACCTGGGCATTTTCTGTATATAATGATATGTAGCATGCTGATATAACCTGGGCGTTTTCTGTATATAATGATATGTAGCATGCTGATATAACCTGGGCATTTTCTGTATATAATGATATGTAGCATGCTGATATAACCTGGGCATTTTCTGTATATAATGATATGTAGCATTCTGATATAACCTGGGTATTTTCTGTATATAATGATATGTAGCATGCTGATATAACCTGGGCATTTTCTGTATATAATGATATGTAGCATGCTGATATAACCTGGGCATTTTCTGTATATAATGATATGTAGCATGCTGATATAACCTGGGCATTTTCTGTATATAATGATATGTAGCATGCTGGTATAACCTGGGTATTTTCTGTATATAATGATATGTAGCATGCTGATATAACCTGGGGATTTTCTGTATATAATGATATGTAGCATGCTGATATAACCTGGGCATTTTCTGTATATAATGATATGTAGCATGCTGATATAACCTGGGCATTTTCTGTATATAATGATATGTAGCATGCTGATATAACCTGGGCATTTTCTGTATATAATGATATGTAGCATGCTGGTATAACCTGGGCAGTTTCTGTATATAATGATATGTAGCATGCAGGTATAACCTGGGCATTTTCTGTATATAATGATATGTAGCATGCTGATATAACCTGGGTATTTTCTGTATATAATATGTAGGATGCTGGTATAACCTGGGCATTTTCTGTATATAATGATATGTAGCATGCTGATATAACCTGGGCATTTTCTGTATATAATATGTAGGATGCTGGTATAACCTGGGCATTTTCTGTATATAATGATATGTAGCATGCTGGTATAACCTGGGCATTTTCTGTATATAATATGTAGGATGCTGCTTTAACCTGGGCATTTTCTGTATATAATGATATGTAGCATGCTGATATAACCTGGGCATTTTCTGTATATAATGATATGTAGCATGCTGGTATAACCTGGGCATTTTCTGTATATAATGATATGTAGCATGCTGATATAACCTGGGCATCTTCGGTATATAATGATATGTAGCATGCTGCTATAACCTGGGCATCTTCGGTATATAATGATATGTAGCATGCTGATATAACCTGGGCATTTTCTGTATATAATGATATGTAGCATGCTGATATAACCTGCGCATTTTCTGTATATAATGATATGTAGCATGCTGCTATAACCTGGGCATTTTCTGTATATAATGATATGTAGCATGCTGGTATAACCTGGGCATCTTCGGTATATAATGATATGTAGCATGCTGATATAACCTGGGCATTTTCTGTATATAATGATATGTAGCATGCTGATATAACCTGGGTATTTTCTGTATATAATATGTAGGATGCTGGTATAACCTGGGCATTTTCTGTATATAATAATATGTAGCATGCTGATATAACCTGGGCATTTTCTGTATATAATATGTAGGATGCTGGTATAACCTGGGCATTTTCTGTATATAATGATATGTAGCATGCTGGTATAACCTGGGCATTTTCTGTATATAATATGTAGGATGCTGCTTTAACCTGGGCATTTTCTGTATATAATGATATGTAGCATGCTGATATAACCTGGGCATTTTCTGTATATAATATGTAGGATGCTGGTATAACCTGGGCATTTTCTGTATATAATGATATGTAGCATGCTGATATAACCTGGGCATTTTCTGTATATAATGATATGTAGCATGCTGATATAACCTGGGTATTTTCTGTATATAATATGTAGGATGCTGGTATAACCTGGGCATTTTCTGTATATAATGATATGTAGCATGCTGATATAACCTGGGCATTTTCTGTATATAATATGTAGGATGCTGGTATAACCTGGGCATTTTCTGTATATAATGATATGTAGCATGCTGGTATAACCTGGGCATTTTCTGTATATAATATGTAGGATGCTGCTTTAACCTGGGCATTTTCTGTATATAATGATATGTAGCATGCTGATATAACCTGGGCATTTTCTGTATATAATGATATGTAGCATGCTGGTATAACCTGGGCATTTTCTGTATATAATGATATGTAGCATGCTGATATAACCTGGGCATCTTCGGTATATAATGATATGTAGCATGCTGCTATAACCTGGGCATCTTCGGTATATAATGATATGTAGCATGCTGATATAACCTGGGCATTTTCTGTATATAATGATATGTAGCATGCTGATATAACCTGCGCATTTTCTGTATATAATGATATGTAGCATGCTGCTATAACCTGGGCATTTTCTGTATATAATGATATGTAGCATGCTGGTATAACCTGGGCATCTTCGGTATATAATGATATGTAGCATGCTGATATAACCTGGGCATTTTCTGTATATAATGATATGTAGCATGCTGATATAACCTGGGCATTTTCTGTATATAATGATATGTAGCATGCTGATATAACCTGGGCGTTTTCTGTATATAATGATATGTAGCATGCTGATATAACCTGGGCATTTTCTGTATATAATGATATGTAGCATGCTGATATAACCTGGGCATTTTCTGTATATAATGATATGTAGCATTCTGATATAACCTGGGTATTTTCTGTATATAATGATATGTAGCATGCTGATATAACCTGGGCATTTTCTGTATATAATGATATGTAGCATGCTGATATAACCTGGGCATTTTCTGTATATAATGATATGTAGCATGCTGATATAACCTGGGCATTTTCTGTATATAATGATATGTAGCATGCTGGTATAACCTGGGTATTTTCTGTATATAATGATATGTAGCATGCTGATATAACCTGGGGATTTTCTGTATATAATGATATGTAGCATGCTGATATAACCTGGGCATTTTCTGTATATAATGATATGTAGCATGCTGATATAACCTGGGCATTTTCTGTATATAATGATATGTAGCATGCTGATATAACCTGGGCATTTTCTGTATATAATGATATGTAGCATGCTGGTATAACCTGGGCAGTTTCTGTATATAATGATATGTAGCATGCAGGTATAACCTGGGCATTTTCTGTATATAATGATATGTAGCATGCTGATATAACATGGGTATTTTCTGTATATAATGATATGTAGCATGCTGATATAACCTGGGCATTTTCTGTATATAATGATATGTAGCATGCTGATATAACCTGGGCATTTTCTGTATATAATGATATGTAGCATGCTGATATAACCTGGGCATTTTCTGTATATAATGATATGTAGCATGCTGATATAACCTGGGCATTTTCTGTATATAATGATATGTAGCATGCTGATATAACCTGGGCATTTTCTGTATATAATGATATGTAGCATGCTGATATAACCTGGGGATTTTCTGTATATAATGATATGTTGCATGCTGATATAACCTGGGCATTTTCTGTATATAATGATATGTAGCATGCTGGTATAACCTGGGGATTTTCTGTATATAATGATATGTTGCATGCTGATATAACCTGGGCATTTTCTGTATATAATGATATGTAGCATGCTGATATATCCTGGGCATTTTCTGTATATAATGATATGTAGCATGCTGATATAACATGGGTATTTTCTGTATATAATGATATGTAGCATGCTGATATAACCTGGGCATTTTCTGTATATAATGATATGTAGCATGCTGATATAACCTGGGCATTTTCTGTATATAATGATATGTAGCATGCTGATATAACCTGGGCATTTTCTGTATATAATGATATGTAGCATGCTGACATAACCTGGGCATTTTCTGTATATAATGATATGTAGCATGCTGATATAACCTGGGCATTTTCTGTATATAATGATATGTAGCATGCTGATATAACCTGGGGATTTTCTGTATATAATGATATGTTGCATGCTGATATAACCTGGGCATTTTCTGTATATAATGATATGTAGCATGCTGGTATAACCTGGGGATTTTCTGCATATAATGATATGTAGCATGCTGATATAACCTGGGCATTTTCTGTATATAATGATATGTAGCATGCTGGTATAACCTGGGGATTTTCTGTATATAATGATATGTTGCATGCTGATATAACCTGGGCATTTTCTGTATATAATGATATGTAGCATGCTGGTATAACCTGGGGATTTTCTGTATATAATGATATGTTGCATGCTGATATAACCTGGGCATTTTCTGTATATAATGATATGTAGCATGCTGGTATAACCTGGGCATTTTCTGTATATAATGATATGTAGCATGCTGATATAACCTGGGCATTTTCTGTATATAATGATATGTAGCATGCTGATATAACCTGGGCATTTTCTGTATATAATGATATGTAGCATGCTGGTATAACCTGGGGATTTTCTGTATATAATGATATGTTGCATGCTGATATAACCTGGGCATTTTCTGTATATAATGATATGTAGCATGCTGATATAACCTGGACATTTTCTGTATATAATGATATGTAGCATGCTGATATAACCTGGACATTTTCTGTATATAATGATATGTAGCATGCTGATATAACCTGGGCATTTTCTGTATATAATTATATGTAGCATGCTGATATAACCTGGGCATTTTCTGTATATAATGATATGTAGCATGCTGGTATAACCTGGGCATTTTCTGTATATAATGATATGTAGCATGCTGATATAACCTGGGCATTTTCTGTATATAATGATATGTAGCATGCTGATATAACCTGGACATTTTCTGTATATAATGATATGTAGCATGCTGATATAACCTGGACATTTTCTGTATATAATGATATGTAGCATGCTGATATAACCTGGACATTTTCTGTATATAATGATATGTAGCATGCTGATATAACCTGGACATTTTCTGTATATAATGATATGTAGCATGCTGATATAACCTGGGCATTTTCTGTATATAATGATATGTAGCATGCTGATATAACCTGGACATTTTCTGTATATAATGATATGTAGCATGCTGATATAACCTGGACATTTTCTGTATATAATGATATGTAGCATGCTGGTATAACCTGGGCATTTTCTGTATATAATGATATGTAGCATGCTGATATAACCTGGACATTTTCTGTATATAATGATATGTAGCATGCTGATATAACCTGGGCATTTTCTGTATATAATGATATGTAGCATGCTGATATAACCTGGGGATTTTCTGTATATAATGATATGTTGCATGCTGATATAACCTGGGCATTTTCTGTATATAATGATATGTAGCATGCTGGTATAACCTGGGGATTTTCTGTATATAATGATATGTTGCATGCTGATATAACCTGGGCATTTTCTGTATATAATGATATGTAGCATGCTGGTATAACCTGGGGATTTTCTGTATATAATGATATGTTGCATGCTGATATAACCTGGGCATTTTCTGTATATAATGATATGTAGCATGCTGGTATAACCTGGGCATTTTCTGTATATAATGATATGTAGCATGCTGATATAACCTGGGCATTTTCTGTATATAATGATATGTAGCATGCTGATATAACCTGGGCATTTTCTGTATATAATGATATGTAGCATGCTGGTATAACCTGGGGATTTTCTGTATATAATGATATGTTGCATGCTGATATAACCTGGACATTTTCTGTATATAATGATATGTAGCATGCTGATATAACCTGGACATTTTCTGTATATAATGATATGTAGCATGCTGATATAACCTGGACATTTTCTGTATATAATGATATGTAGCATGCTGATATAACCTGGGTATTTTCTGTATATAATGATATGTAGCATGCTGATATAACCTGGACATTTTCTGTATATAATGATATGTAGCATGCTGATATAACCTGGACATTTTCTGTATATAATGATATGTAGCATGCTGATATAACCTGGGTATTTTCTGTATATAATGATATGTAGCATGCTGATATAACCTGGACATTTTCTGCATATAATGATATGTAGCATGCTGATATAACCTGGACATTTTCTGTATATAATGATATGTAGCATGCTGATATAACCTGGGCATTTTCTGTATATAATGATATGTAGCATGCTGATATAACCTGGGCATTTTCTGTATATAATGATATGTAGCATGCTGATATAACCTGGGCATTTTCTGTATATAATGATATGTAGCATGCTGATATAACCTGGGCATTTTCTGTATATAATGATATGTAGCATGCTGATATAACCTGGACATTTTCTGTATATAATGATATGTAGCATGCTGATATAACCTGGACATTTTCTGTATATAATGATATGTAGCATGCTGATATAACCTGGGCATTTTCTGTATATAATGATATGTAGCATGCTGATATAACCTGGACATTTTCTGTATATAATGATATGTAGCATGCTGATATAACCTGGGCATTTTCTGTATATAATGATATGTAGCATGCTGGTATAACCTGGGCATTTTCTGTATATAATGATATGTAGCATGCTGATATAACCTGGGCATTTTCTGTATATAATGATATGTAGCATGCTGATATAACCTGGACATTTTCTGTATATAATGATATGTAGCATGCTGATATAACCTGGGGATTTTCTGTATATAATGATATGTAGCATGCTGATATAACCTGGGCATTTTCTGTATATAATGATATGTAGCATGCTGATATAACCTGGACATTTTCTGTATATAATGATATGTAGCATGCTGATATAACCTGGGTATTTTCTGTATATAATGATATGTAGCATGCTGATATAACCTGGGCATTTTCTGTATATAATATGTAGCATGCTGATATAACCTGGACATTTTCTGTATATAATGATATGTAGCATGCTGATATAACCTGGACATTTTCTGTATATAATGATATGTAGCATGCTAATATAACCTGGGCATTTTCTGTATATAATGATATGTAGCATGCTGATATAACCTGGGTATTTTCTGTATATAATGATATGTAGCATGCTGATATAACCTGGACATTTTCTGTATATAATGATATGTAGCATGCTGATATAACCTGGGTATTTTCTGTATATAATGATATGTAGCATGCTGGTATAACCTGGGGATTTTCTGTATATAATGATATGTAGCATGCTGGTATAACCTGGGCATTTTCTGTATATAATGATATGTAGCATGCTGATATAACCTGGACATTTTCTGTATATAATGATATGTAGCATGCTGATATAACCTGGGCATTTTCTGTATATAATGATATGTAGCATGCTGATATAACCTGGGTATTTTCTGTATATAATGATATGTAGCATGCTGATATAACCTGGACATTTTCTGTATATAATGATATGTAGCATGCTGATATAACCTGGGTATTTTCTGTATATAATGATATGTAGCATGCTGGTATAACCTGGGGATTTTCTGTATATAATGATATGTAGCATGCTGGTATAACCTGGGCATTTTCTGTATATAATGATATGTAGCATGCTGATATAACCTGGGCATTTTCTGTATATAATGATATGTAGCATGCTGGTATAACCTGGGCATTTTCTGTATATAATGATATGTAGCATGCTGGTATAACCTGGGGATTTTCTGTATATAATGATATGTAGCATGCTGATATAACCTGGGCATTTTCTGTATATAATGATATGTAGCATGCTGATATAACATGGGTATTTTCTGTATATAATGATATGTAGCATGCTGGTATAACCTGGGCATTTTCTGTATATAATGATATGTAGCATGCTGATATAACCTGGGCATTTTCTGTATATAATGATATGTAGCATGCTGATATAACCTGGGCATTTTCTGTATATAATGATATGTAGCATGCTGATATAACCTGGGCATTTTCTGTATATAATGATATGTAGCATGCTGGTATAACCTGGGCATTTTCTGTATATAATGATATGTAGCATGCTGATATAACCTGGGGATTTTCTGTATATAATGATATGTAGCATGCTGGTATAACCTGGGGATTTTCTGTATATAATGATATGTAGCATGCTGGTATAACCTGGGCATTTTCTGTATATAATGATATGTAGCATGCTAATATAACCTGGGCATTTTCTGTATATAATGATATGTAGCATGCTGATATAACCTGGGTATTTTCTGTATATAATGATATGTAGCATGCTGATATAACCTGGACATTTTTTGTATATAATGATATGTAGCATGCTGATATAACCTGGGTATTTTCTGTATATAATGATATGTAGCATGCTGGTATAACCTGGGGATTTTCTGTATATAATGATATGTAGCATGCTGGTATAACCTGGGCATTTTCTGTATATAATGATATGTAGCATGCTGATATAACCTGGACATTTTCTGTATATAATGATATGTAGCATGCTGATATAACCTGGGCATTTTCTGTATATAATGATATGTAGCATGCTGATATAACCTGGGTATTTTCTGTATATAATGATATGTAGCATGCTGATATAACCTGGACATTTTCTGTATATAATGATATGTAGCATGCTGATATAACCTGGGTATTTTCTGTATATAATGATATGTAGCATGCTGGTATAACCTGGGGATTTTCTGTATATAATGATATGTAGCATGCTGGTATAACCTGGGCATTTTCTGTATATAATGATATGTAGCATGCTGATATAACCTGGGCATTTTCTGTATATAATGATATGTAGCATGCTGGTATAACCTGGGCATTTTCTGTATATAATGATATGTAGCATGCTGGTATAACCTGGGGATTTTCTGTATATAATGATATGTAGCATGCTGGTATAACCTGGGGATTTTCTGTATATAATGATATGTAGCATGCTGGTATAACCTGGGGATTTTCTGTATATAATGATATGTAGCATGCTGATATAACCTGGGCATTTTCTGTATATAATGATATGTAGCATGCTGATATAACTTGGGGATTTTCTGTATATAATGATATGTAGCATGCTGGTATAACCTGGGGATTTTCTGTATATAATGATATGTAGCATGCTGATATAACCTGGACATTTTCTGTATATAATGATATGTAGCATGCTGATATAACCTGCGCATTTTCTGCATATAATGATATGTAGCATGCTGGTATAACCTGGACATTTTCTGTATATAATGATATGTAGGATGCTGATATAACCTGGACATTTTCTGTATATAATGATATGTAGCATGCTGATATAACCTGGGGATTTTCTGTATATAATGATATGTAGCATGCTGGTATAACCTGGGGATTTTCTGTATATAATGATATGTAGCATGCTGATATAACCTGGGCATTTTCTGTATATAATGATATGTAGCATGCTGATATAACCTGGACATTTTCTGTATATAATGATATGTAGCATGCTGATATAACCTGCGCATTTTCTGCATATAATGATATGTAGCATGCTGGTATAACCTGGACATTTTCTGTATATAATGATATGTAGCATGCTGATATAACCTGCGCATTTTCTGTATATAATGATATGTAGCATGCTGGTATAACCTGGGCATTTTCTGTATATAATGATATGTAGGATGCTGATATAACCTGGGCATTTTCTGTATATAATGATATGTAGCATGCTGATATAACCTGGACATTTTCTGTATATAATGATATGTAGGATGCTGATATAACCTGGACATTTTCTGTATATAATGATATGTAGCATGCTGATATAACCTGGACATTTTCTGTATATAATGATATGTAGGATGCTGATATAACCTGGACATTTTCTGTATATAATGATATGTAGCATGCTGGTATAACCTGGGCATCCTCTGAGATGTCTTGGAGTGACAGCTTATTTACAATGATCTGCCATTAACCCTTAGATGTCACATCTCATTTTGTTATTCAGTCTTTAGGAAACCAAGTATCTGAGATACAGATCGGTAAGAGGACTGGAGCGAGAGGATGCGGCGGGCGATGGAGGCTGAGGAGGGGCCGGCCGCAGTCATGGAGAGGAGGCAGCGGGCGGGCGATGGAGGCTGAGGAGGCAGCGGGCGGGCGATGGAGGCTGAGGAGGCAGCGGGCGGGCGATGGAGGCTGAGGAGGGGCCGGCCGCAGTCATGGAGAGGAGGCATCGGGCGGGCGATGGAGGCTGAGGAGGGGCCGGCCGCAGTCATGGAGAGGAGGCATCGGGCGGGCGATGGAGGCTGAGGAGGGGCCGGCCGCAGTCATGGAGAGGAGGCAGTGTGGGAAGGAGAGAGAAGTCTTTAAGAATGCCCTTGGCTGCGGAGGATTCTGGGAGCGCTCAGTCGCGCCTCTTCCCCCCTCCATTTCCGTCTTCCTTGCATTATTAATAACGCTAAATTATTTATGCTGATTATTCAATCTCTGCTATTTAAAGAGGCGGCAGAGATGGGGAGTGGCAGCAGGTGGCGGGTAATGAAGTGGTTAAGGACCTGTATAGAGAAGCGGGCACCTATATTATGTGCTTAATTATTGACGTCAAGCACGGTGCGGCATTTATGCTGCCAAGAAGGATTTGGGACGCTGTGCCTTTAAGAACACCTAAAACTGATATTTATTGATTGGAAAGCACTAATGTGCATTTACCATCAAGGGTTAATGTACAATTACCGCCATCCGTGTCTACCACTATCTCATCATGGCATGGGTTTGACTGTGCTGGCTCAGTGGTTAAGTGATCCCACCAAAGGCGGATATTTCTGATTTGTCCTGAAGGAGGCATGGCTTTCGAAACGCGTTGAATAAAATCGCCTTCAGTCATTTCTGTCTGGTCCATTAACTTGGCAGCACGGTGTTAACCCCTTCACTTCTCCATCCATGCTATAAACCAAAGGTGGAATATAAGGAGGGCAATCTGGGGCCCGTAGCTCCGGGGGGCCCATGGCCAGATTGCCCTGATTATAATATTTTGTGCTCCCGTTCTCTGGCGCAGGTTTCCGGGCAGGGAGCTTTCCTGGAACTACGCTGCCGGCAATCCAGACCGATCGCTCAGCTCCTGGAGAGTGATGACATCATCAACCAGCGCAGGCGCCATCACCAGCATGTACGCACCGCCATCAAGACGCGGAGCCCGGGAGGACCAGAGCTGAGCGCCAAGGGAACGGGAGCGAGGTGTGAATGTGGTGTTAATTATTTTATATGTATGGAATGTGTGCCAGTACATGGGGAGCTATGTGGGGGCTCATGCTGTATACAGGGGGCTATATGAGGGCTCATACTGTAGGTACGGAGGGCTGTGTGTGGGCTCATACTGCATATAGGGGGACAGTGCGGGGCTATGTGCAGGTCATGCTGTATATATGGGCGATGTAAGGGTTCATGCTGTATATAGGGGGCTATGTGCGGGTCATGCTGTATATATGAGCTATGTGGGGGTTCATCCTATATACAGGGGATTATGTGTGGGTCATGCTGTACATAGAGGGCTATGTGAGGGCTCATACTGTATATAGGGAGACTATGTGAGTGCTTATACTCTATGTGGAAGGGCTGTGTGTGGACTCATACTGTATATATGGGCTATGTGGGGGCTCATATTTAGTATAGGGGCTGTGTGGGGGCTCATACTGTGTATACGGGCTGTGTGAGGGCTCATACAGTATATAGGGGGACTATGTAGGGGCCTATACTGTATATACGGGCTATGTGGGAGCTCATATTTTCTATAGGGCCTGTGTGGGGGCTCATACTTTATATAGGGGGGCTTTATGTGGTCTCATATGGTATATAGGGGCTATGTGGGGGCTCATACTGTACTCAGGGGCTGTGGGTCTCATACTATATATAGGGGCTGTGTGGAGCTCATACTTTAAATAGGGGGTTGTGTATGGTCTCATACGGTATATAGGGGACTATGTGAGGGCTCATACTGTATCTAGGGGCTGTGTGTGAGCTCATACTGTATATAGGGGGCGTCGGGGGGCTCATATTATATATAGGGGCTGCATGGGGCTCATACTTTATATAGTGGGACTATGTGTGGTTTCTTACGGTATATAGGGGGCTATATGAGGGCTCACACGGTATATAGCTGGATCTGCTCAACTGAGACAATTAATAAACATAATTATAATATGTTAATATTATGAGCAAATTAATGTCAGTCTTTCAGTTCAGCCGTTCCACAGTCACGCCTTCCCTCGAGAAAATTAATTTCCCACCTCTGCTCTATTATCGATCGCGCTGTACATAAGGGAATAAGATTTGTGTGACGCGCACAGTTGTCTTTCTTATTTTGCATCTGCAGATGTGTACCTATATGTTAATCAGGTGACCTATTTCACGATACATCAGAACTGGCGGCCCTCACCTTCTAAACTGCCCAGGGCCCTGGCTACTCCTTATTCACCCCTGGATCGCTCCGTGACATATTGACCTCAGCAGGTTTTGTTGCCCGAGTTCTGCCATCTGCTTGGGATCCAGCCAGTGAATTGTAAGCTAAGAGGGACAGAGTTACATCTGCTTGAACATCCCTTTGTCTTGAGGAGGACACAACAACAAGATTTTTGGGTAACTTGGTTGGCTTAGAAGGTAAATAAAGAGAAGAGACACAAACACTACAATTCATGGCACCTCTCGAGGAGGACACTTGATGAGAATGGGGCTGACGATCAAGAGGAGCAGCTGCGGCTCCAATGTTGAGTGGCTCTGGAGTCACTCGAAGATGTGTGGGTACAAGGCTAAGAGGACAAAACCTAAATAGCTACGAGAACCAGGCCTAAATGATCTCACTGTAAATCCCCCAGGGCACAGTGTCTAAGGGATGTTGTGCCAAAAGGCAGGATGACCAAAAAACTAAACGCTTAGGTCATCTAATCAATCTAGTCCATATTTTGGGGGTATCTTGACCCTTGAAGCCAACATTACTGAAATAAGAAGACCTATTTTTTCTGCTCAGTCAAGCCACCACAGCTACTGTGGGCACAATTTTATCTCTGTGGGTTTTATGAGGTGACACTATGTTTTTGACTTTTCTTATTCTCCAATGTCAAGGTCAACCAGATTTGAAGACCTCATGTTTTCTGCTTTTCCTGGCCAATTGAACTACATTTGTTTTGATGAATAGATGAGATAAACTGTTGGACTGGTGGTATGTCCCAACAGGTTTTCGTTCCTTGAAGTTAATATTCCTGGAAACGGTAGACCTATTATGTTCTTCGGTCTACCAGGCCAACATGGCTGGTGAAGGATTGATCAGATAACTTATCATATTTTCCGGCCATCTTGCCTACAAGCACATTAGTTCTGTTAGATTAATAGTTATCTAGTCCCTCAAGGTCAACATTGCTGGAAATAGAAGACATATGTCGCGGGCGGAGGAGGGGACGCCGCGCTCTCCCTACTGCTCGGGTCCGGCTGCCTTGGCTGCCGCGGCCTGCTGCTGCTCGGTGGCTCGAGCGATGAGCCGGATCCCGGGGACTCTAGCAGCGCTCCTCGCCCGTGAGTGAAAGGGGGTTTTTGGGTGTGGGGATTGTTTATTGTCCGTGACGCCACCCACGGTTGTGGTGATTTGTTGACACCACCGCTGCTCTGTATGGGGATCCCGGGAATGATGGTATGGAGCAGCAAGTTGTGTTGCCCCTCCGTGGGTAGGGGTTGGTGATCCCGGGGCCCAGTGATGAGGTGGGAGATGCAGGGCTTGGTGGGCGCAGGGACGCGGGGGCAGCTCTGTGCCTTGCGGCACTGTGGTACTCACTCAGCCTGAGACGATGACACAGTTCTCGGTAAAACACACGGCTGGAAAGACGGTTCCCACGGACGGCTGCACTTGCTTTTCCCCAGTAGTTGACGGTGACGGTCCCTTTTCCTGCACCTAAGATGATGATGGTTGCGATGGGTTCCCACCGGTAACCCGCTCCCCGGCTTGGATGTGGGATGAGGAGCCCTACTTTGCCCGCAGGCGCTGGCCCTGAGAAACTGGTGCCCTGGCGATGGCGGTGTCTCTCTGTTACGGTTGGACTGTTGCCTTCTATCGGGACTTGGTTGTTGGGAGACAGTCGTCCCCTTCACTGACGGATTTGGCAAATTATGGCGACTCCTAGCCTTGCCGGGATCCGAAAGGCCCCTGCCCTGGTGCTGACTGTTCCTTGTACACTGCTCCAGACCGCCGGGTCACCACCCGTCCGCGGTCCTTCCAGCAACCTCCGAGCAGTCACCCCTGCGGACAATCACCGCCGTCTGCTGACCTTGCTGTCTCTCAGTCCGGGGCACACACCCGGACCAACTTCAGGCTTTACAAACTGTCACTTCATCTTTTCTGCTTAGCTCCACTACTACTTCACTTCCTTCTACTTTCACTTCCTTAACTGTACTCAAGCTCTTCCCTGAGCTGACTGCCTGGTTTTCCCGCCTCCAGAGCTGTGAACTCCTCGGTGGGCGGAGCCAACCGCCTGGCCCACCCCCT